>NC_045441.1:150201-166440 GCF_002776525.5 Piliocolobus tephrosceles
CACCCCTCCGCCCAAACACCTATCTCAGGGGCTGAGCACCAGCTGCTCCCCCGCTGCCCAGATTGCATCCTCTTTCTCATCTCCTAGGCCCCCCTCACTGCCATGGGTCTCGCTGACAGATCCCCCAGGCCTTTCCTGACCACCCCGGGTAATGGGCACTCTGCCCCGACCCTCCTAGCTCTTGTCCCTGGGATGCGCCCCGTTTGTGAGTCATCATCTCGGCCGCTGCCCTCGGCGTCAGCTCTGCAAGGTCAGTTCCGTACTTGGTGAGGGTTTACTAAGGGGGGTGCATGAAGTGGGGGCACACAGGCCTCCTGCGATCCATGGAGACTTGGTGGGGTGCTAGGGACAGGAGGGGGCAGCCCCTAGGGTCTGGAAGCCCTACCTGAACCTCTTGATGTTCTTCTCACACACCCGGATGAAGAGCACGATGGGGTAGATGTTGGACTTGATCAAGTCTCTCGTGCAGCCGATCCCAGCCTCCAGCAGGCAGTGCTTGTTCTGTAGGCACAGTGGTTTCGGTCAGCAGCAGCCCGCCCACCTCTCGCTCCTGTGAAGGTGCTTGTGGCAGGGCCTGGATGCAGGGTTGGGGTCTATAGCCGGGTGGGAGCCCTGAAAGCCATTTGCCACTGATCCAGGAGATGAGACCCCCCAGGAGTCTGGACACTCCAGGACTCTGCTGACCACAGTGATATTCATGGGCAGAGATGAGGTCCCGGCCGGGGTGAACCAGGTGGCGTGAATGAGTTTGAATGAAACACCTGCTACCAACCGGGCGTGGTGGCTCACGCCTGTAATCCCAGCACTTTGGGAGGCCGAGGTGGGCTGATCACTTGGGGTCAGGAGTTCAAGACCAGCCTGGCCAACGTGGCAAAACCCTGTCTCTACTAAAAGTACAAAAATTAGCCGGGTGTGGTGGCCCACACCTGTAATCCCAGCTACTCGGGAGGTTGAGGCAGGAGAATTGCTTGAACCCGGAAGGTGGAGGTTGCAGTGAGTCAAGATGGTGCCACTGCATTCCAGCCTGGGTGACAAAGCGAGACACTGTCTCAAACACTCAAACACACACACACACACCCGCCCCAAAACACCCGCTACCCTAGCCCGCCTTCAATTAAGAAAGTAGGGAACACATGAAGGGTGAGTCAGCCAGGCTGGCAGGGCCCAGGAGTATCTGCAAGGGTTCTCAACCATGAGCTCATCATTTTGAGAAAGGACAATCTCTGCTTTACTGAAGGCATCACTTAAAAAAAAATTTCCACCAAATGTTGGCTGGGCGTGGTGGCTCAGGCCAGCAATCCCAGCACTTTGGGAGGTGGGAGGATTGCTTGACGCAAGGAGATCGAGACCAGCCTGGGCAATATAACAAGACCCTATCTCTAAAAAAATCAGAAAATCATTAGCTGGGCATGATGGTGCATAACCATAGCCCCAGCTACTCGGGAGGCAGAGGCGGGAGTGTTGCTTGAGCCTACGAAGTCATGGCTGCAGTAGAGCGGGATCGTGCCCTGCACTCCAGCCTGGGCAACACAGTGAGACCTAGTCTCTAAATAAATAAATAAAACATCAAACTTTGCATTGGAATAGAACATAAACACAGCATGCTAAGTGTGCAGCTCAATGAATTTCACAAACTGAACACAGCCTGGAACTAGCACCCGGGTCTGGAAGTGGGAATGGCTCACCCTGCTCAGGGTCCCCTTGGGCCTCCCGCAGGCCACTGCTCCCCCTTCCCCGTGAGCAGGGCCATGGCCCACATTTCTAACAGCACAGATCTGCTGGATGGCTTCTTCTTTTCAGCTAAAAACAATCTCGGCTCCGACCCTGTCCGCTTACTTTCTGTCTGCTCCAGCTGCCAGAATTTCCTAAAGCTGTGGCCTAGACTTTAAAAAAACCCAAAAACACCACCATCTGCTCTTGCCATCCCCAAGGTCAGCGTCCACCACAGAGCCAGCCGCCGGCAGCTGGGGGAGCCCTCCACTGATGGAGACTGACAGCCCACCACGGACCAGCCCCCGGCCCTCCACTGACGTGGACAGGGAGCCTTTCCTTCATCCAGTGCTGGGACGAGGAAGAGCTCAATGCTTAGGTCACGTTTTCTGGCTGCAAAGACTCCACACTGCGCACAGACAACCTTTTTGCATCGTTGCCAACAACCCTTGTGATGTCCTGTTTTCCCCTCGTTTGGTGAATGCAATACCTGTCACCTTCACGTTTATCCTGTCTCTTGCCCTGATGAGCTGGTTCTCTATCTCTGGCCCTTGTTAGCACAACCAGACACACACACCCCTAAATCATCGAACACACGCCAGCTCCAGGAAGCCATCGCAAACAGAAAGCAGCTCCAAAAGAAAAACTCACGTTGGAGCCCAGGGGACAAGGCCGCAGAGAGGACGTTAACACTGGGCAGCTGCTGGGACAAGGGGAAAAGGAGAGGTCTGGCCACGGGGAGGTGAAAGCAACTCTTCATTCCACCCTTGTCCCTGGCCCAGGTGGCCTCATGAGGATCATCACGGAGGATCCCGGCCCCGTCCAACCTCCCAGCCCCCGCCTCACCTTGGCGGACACAGCTTCAATGTTGGCAGGGGCAATGCATTCGAATGTGTTGGGGTTCTTCTCTCGGGAGTAGATGATGGTCTCCGTCTTCTGCCTTCTGAGGAACTCATCTCTTGTGACGATATCTGCAGAGAGAGGGGCCAGTCCTGAGGGCAGCACCAGGTGGCCTTGGGTTGACCATCCCAACCAAGCCCTGCCTGCCACCTTCTGGGCTCTACAGAACTCGACGTCCAATCTCCTTCCAGCCATGTTTAAATGAATCTTATCTCCTTTCTACTAGACTGTGAAGCTCCTTGAGGGCAGGGCTGAGGTTAACCTTCTTCATACTCCCCATGGCAGCCCATGGAGCAGGTGCTTGGCAAATACTCATGGTTTGGCTTCTCAGCAATACCTTTCACTGGACAAAGCAGCTCAGGCACTGTGGTGCAAGGCTGATCACCAGTCTAAATAAATCTCCTGTTTCACCCACCCATCCACCTACCCATCAATCCACCCACCCATCTACCGACCCCTCACCTACCCACCCATCTGTCCACCCACCCATCCACCCATTCACTTATCCATCCATCCATCCATCCATCCATCCATCCATCCACCCACCCACCCACTCACCCATCTACCGACCCCTTACACACCCACCCATCCGTCCACCCACCCATCCACTTATCCATCCATCCATCCATCCACCCACCCACCCACCTGTCTACTGACCCCTTACACACCCAGCCATCCATCCACCCACCCATCCACCCATCCACTTATCCATCCATCCATCCATCCATCCATCCATCCATCCATCCACCCACCCACCCGTCTACCGACCCCTTAAACACCCACCCATCCGCCCACCCACCCATCCACTTATCCATCCATCCATCCATCCACCCACCCATTTATCTATAAATCTGTCCACCCACCCAGTCACCCATATCCATTAATCCATCCATCTATTTATCCACCCATCCAGGGGAAGGAGGGGTGATGGGGAGGAGGAGGGAAGAAGAGGGAGGAGGGAGGGGAGGATGAGGAAGAAGAAAAGGAGGGGAGGAAAAAGGGGAGGAGGGAAGTGAGGAGTGAGGAGGGGGAGGAGGGAGAAGGGAGGAGGAAAGAAAGGAAAGAGGGAAGAAGGGGAAAGGGAGGAGGGGAGGAGGGAAGAGAAGAGGGGAAGTCGTCCTTGTCCGTGGCTCCCGCAGGGCTCCCCAGGTGGCTGTGGCTCGCCGATCACCTGACTTGCAGATGGTGAACTCCATGGCACCTCCCGAGTTGAGCAGCCTTTGAACCAGCGTCTTGGCCAGCACGGTGGGCGTGAAGAGCACGGGCCGGCGGCGCTCACAGTAGAAGGCGCGTACTAGGCTGTAGGGGATGAGGCTGAGGTTCTTGCCGAGCTCGCTCTCGGGGTCCAGCTCTGGCAGGGGCAGGAGAGGGCAGTGGTCAGAGCCCTGGGGCTCCGAAGACCTTCCAGGGAGGATGGGGCCCCTGGGCTGAGTCCTGGAGGCCACCGTCAGTGTGGAGGCCTGGCTGCTGCCCCGGGCATCGAATGTCTGAGGTCACCTTGGGCTGGCACTGTTTGGGGCTCGTGTGCCGGGGAGGGGAGGTGTGGTGAGGGGCAGGCAGAGTGTGTGACAAATGCAGGAACCTTGGCTGAGCTCTGGAGGGAAAGTTTGCCTTGGCAAATGATCAAGAAGGGCTTCCTGGAGGAAGGGCATGGACTGGGTACAGCCCAGCGGAGGGGAGGGCGAGGGCAAGGAAAGCAAGTGCCGGCGGGCGCCCACGAGACACCAGGGCCAGCGGGCAAGGCCTTGGGTGTCTCCCAGGAGCACTGGGAGGGACGACTTGGCCTCAGTTCTGCCTTCTCAGTCCCTTTCTGGCTGGGGTCGGGGAGCCGTGCAGAAGCCCGGGGTTCTGATGAAACCACCCCAGGCACCCAGAGGAAACGGTTCCCAGAAACAGGCAGCCTGTCCCTTGTCCCTTGTGCCTTTTCTTGTCCCTGGCCTGGCCACTCCAACTTCCAAAGGGCCAGCCTGGGGAGCTGCCCCAGGGCCTCCTCTGAGATCCAGCCAGGGCTGTGGCCTCTCTTTCCCTGAGCAGGGGCAGCCAGGGCCAGCGGGGTCGGGGACGGTGGACCAGGAGGCCCCTCACCGGGTTGATAAATGACAAGAGGCACTCAGTGGGTAGAGAAATCAATAAAACGAACACTTCACAGCAAACAGCCCCAATGAACACGGGTACCCGGGCGTGAAGCAACCACAATGAGAGTGTAGTTGTCCGGTGAGCTTGGCGGGACGTCACCCCGAGGCAGCATGGTCCTCACAGCCAAGGCCAGGCTTTCTCACCCTTAATTTATTTTTGTCTTTTATTTTTAGAGCTAGGGGTCTTGCTGTATGGACCAGGCCAGAGTGACTGCAGTGGTGCGATCTTGGTTCACTGCAGCCTCAACCTCCTGCTCAAGTGATCCTCCCACCTCAGCCTCCCAAGTAGGTGGGACCATAGGCACGTGACACCATGCCTAGCTATTTATTTACATCTTTTAAGATTTATTTTTAATGTTTTGTGTTTTTATTTTTAATGTTTTTATATATTTTATAGTTACATTTTTTGTAGAGATGGGAGTCTTATTATATTGCCCAGGCTGGTCTTGAACTCCTGGCCTCAAGCGATCCTCCTGCCTTGGCCTCCCAAAGCACTGCGATTACAGGCATGAGCCACCTATGTCCTCCCTCCTCTCCATTTTGAGGACTTCTAGGCCTCCTCATGAGGACCAATGTGCCCCCAGGTGAGGGTGAGGCATGTATGACTGTGGCTGGGAGTGCTGGGAGGAGCCAGGCGGTCCCCATGTACCTTCCTGCTTCTCAGTCAAGAGCTTGGTGGCATCCAGCGAGGACCGGGCCAGGCTCCCTAGCGGGCTCCCCGAGATGATGCGGACCCTCTCGTTGCTGTTCATTCGCTTATACTTGTTCTCGGACCTGCTGACGAACTGGAAGAGCAGGAGGGTTGGGGGAGGACTCTTGCTTCCGCTTCTAAACAGACAGGGCACTGCCCTCAACCAGGCAAAGTCAGACCTTTATTCAAATCGCTCCTCTGCCCTGGGGGTTCCCGGGCCAGTCATTTCCCCTATAAAAACAGGAGACTCCCAGCAGGTGGCTCGAGCCCTTTAGCCACTGGAGAGATGTCCTGAGTAGGTAAATGAATGAATCAGTGCCCACAGTCTTCCCCAGCCGGATGAGCCTCAGGTCAAGCCCATCTGCATCCCCGTGGGAACCTCAGGTGCAGCTCTGCAGGCACTGTGGGACCTGAGCCGCCCCAGCCGTGGAGACCCCTGGCTGGAAACCCCTGTAAGGCAGGGACTGCCCCCTGCTGGGCATGTGCTGGACAAGGTCACCTCCCTCTGACACTGCTCACCATGCCTTTCTGCCTCGGTATCCCCAAGTGTAATGGGGGGCACCCACTTTTTTCTACAGTTCACAGAGCTGCGTCCTGGAGGGCAGAAACAGATGCCCCGGCAATGGGCACAGAAGCAGGTTCACACCATATTCTATAGGCTACTTTGAGTCTCTCCACACTCTTCCTTCTGCAGGAAGGAAAACACATGGTCTCTGGGGTGTCAGCTGTCTCTCTGTTAACTGGCTGCAGGGCTCTGGATGAGACTCGCAAGGTTTCACGGTTTTTTTTTTTTTTTTTTTCTGAGACAGAGTCTTGCACTCTCGCCCAGGCTGGAGTACAGTGGTGCGATCTTGGCTCACTGCAACCTCCGCCTCCCGGGTTCAAGAGATTCTTCTGTTTCAGCCTCCCGAATAGCTGGGATTGCAGGCACCCGCCACTGCACCCGGCTACTTTTTGTATTTTTAGTAGAGACGGGGTTTCGCCGCGTTAGCCAGGCTGGTCTCGATCTCCTGACTTCAAGTGATCCACCCGCCTCGGCCTCCCAAAGTGTTGGGATTACAGGCGTGAGCCACCGCGCCTGGCCCCAAGGTTCCACTCTTGCATGATACGCAGGTGTAAAAATGCGTCATCTCAAATCGTCCTGCCCTTGTAAACCCCTCAGGCTTGGCCAGGGTTCCTTTCCACCTGGGTGGCTCTCTGACACTTGTTTGTGTCTACCTGGATTTTAGGGTCACATTGCTCATAATTTCCCTGGGTTTCCCCGTTCCAACATCAAGACGGAGCAGCGGAACGTAACACTGTCTCCACTGGGGTCTAATGAGTGAGGTAGCTACACAGGAACACGCTCATGGGACCACATTTTCATATTACCCCCTTGGTTTTCGTCCACGGGTGATAAAAGAAACGATCCCAAAGAGTGTTTCTGCATTTATGAGAAACCGTTTCTGAAGATATCACAAACAATGCTAGCCAATGTTCTTCATCATCCCAATACGGATGTGTAATGATCCATGCCAAAAAAAAAAAAATAAATAAATCCCTTTTAGAATTACATAGAAGGGAAAAGTCCTTTCTGGTCCCGATTGCTAAAATGTTTCCCTAGACAGATAAGATTGAAAGAATCTGCTGGGTTCCCTTTTTACCTTGGCTGCCGGGATGCTCAGATAAGTTGAATGCTCGATTAATGAGGACCTAAACTGGCCTAGATATTTAGGATGTTTGTTTTCATCTCCTGATACACTGCTTCTGATCTTTCTATTCGTATCTGAACAGCTAACTTCAGTTTCTTTTCACCATAAGGTTCCTCAATCTTTTATGAAAGTGGGATTTGCTTCCCGCAGGCACAGAGACTGTCTATCAACCTGTCACTGAGAGGATAAAATGGGACAGGAGATGTGAGGCACTGTGAAGAGTTGCAAGTGGTATACAAACACAGAGCACGATTATTTTGATTCGGGTGTCTCTTCTCAGTGGGGAGAGGGCAGGGCCACAGCAGAATATGATTGAAAAGTCGGTAGACACTCCGGAGAGCCTTACCTGAAGGAGCTGGCCAAAAAGGAAGCTTGCTCGGGAGAGACGGGGACTGACCCGGGGGTCGCTTGTTGAAAGCGCTTCTTCCGGCTGCAGGGTGTTCTGAAATGAATTTATCCATCAGTCAGGCCCCGCTGGGCTTGGCAGGAGGCAAGAACACAATGATGCTGGTGAGAACCGGAGACCTGTCCTCAAGCCCCCTCCGTGCTAAAGCTTCCTTAGAGAAATCAAAAGCCTGCAGGCAAGGGGCGGGGGCAGGCGGGGTAGGGGAGAGGAGTCCTGGAGACTTGGGAGAGAGGTGATTTGCTTCAAAAGAGACCACGGATGGTAGAGCAAAGGCCTGCAGTCCAGCTGAAGCCAGACATCTAGGCTCACCTTTTTTTTTTTTTGAGAAGGAGTCTCGCTCTGTCACCAGGCTGGAGTTCAGTGGCGTGATCTCTGCTCACTGCAACCTCCACCTCCCAGGTTCAAGCGATTCTCCTGCCTCAGCCTCCTGAGTAGCTGGGACTACAGGCGCACCACCATACCCAGCTAATTTTTGTATTTTTAGTAGAGATGGGGTTTCACCATGTTGGCAAGGATGGTCTCAATCTCTTGACCTCATGATCCTCCCACCTCTGCCTCCCAAAGTGTTAGGATTATAGTTGTGAGCCACTGCGCCCAGCCCTGTTTTTGTTTTGAGACAGGGTCTTGCTCTGCCGCCCAGGCTGGGGTGCAGTGGCACGATCTCGGCTCACTGCATTCTCTGCATCCCAGGTTCAAGCGATTCTCCTGCCTCAGCGTCCCAAGTAGCTGGGATTATAGGCGCCCATCACCAGGCCTGGCTACTTTTTGTATTTTTAGTAGAGACAAAGTTTCACCATGTTGGCCTGGCTGGTCTCGAACTCCTGACCTCAAGTGATCTGCCCACCTTGGTCTCCCAAAGTGCTGGGATTACAGGCATGAGCCACTGTGCCTGTCCAGACACCAACCCCTTGTCCTGGAAAGTCAGGACCTGTGGGAGGGCATGAGAGGACGGGTCTCCTTCTACAGAGAGCGTCTCATTCCTAAGGAGTTAAGTCCCCTAGAATTCATCATCCCAATACGGATGGATTGCATTTGTTACTGCCTCTAAAAAAGACCCGGGAGTTAGGTTTGAAGCTGGCGAGGTCCCTGGCCCTGCTACTCCCACAGGGTGCTTGGCAGACCTACCCGGAGTGCCCGCAGGGTGTGGTGGGTGCCGTCCACCTCCTCCCGGCTGCCCCGGTGCATCAGGCGCTGCAGTTTGACCAGGAGGAGCTGCTGGGCTCTGCGGAGCGAAGAGAGGAGCTTCAGGGGCTGAAATTCACGGGTCAAGCAACGGGAAGCCAGCGGGGCCGCAGCACCGCACTGGCATGGGTGGGGTGCGTGTCTGACGCTGCGTAGGGATGGCTGTGTGGCTGGTGTGTGCTCTGAGCCCAAGGGCCACCCGGGGTGAAGATGTGGCTCCTTGTATCTGTGTTGGGATCCCACCTCCAGCACTGGCTCGCTGTGGGGCTGCAGCACAGTGGCTGAACCCCTCTGAGCCACCACCTCCTCCTCTGTAAATCTGGTGTGATGATGCTTTCCTTCGAGGACTGGCCTGAGGTGCATTGTCATGGTCTTACAGATGTCGTGGTATGGATGTGTAGTGTTACAGTCTTATAGATGCTTCCGGATACCTGCTGTGTGCCTGACACACTACCTGTGCTCAGTCCCCGGAGGCTAGTGCTGTTATAATGACAACGTTGTTATTGGGATGTGGTCTATGGAAAAGAAATGACTAGTGAACCCAGCAGGAGAGCACAGAATTGAGTACCAAGTGGTCTGGTCACCACCAGATGGAAAAGGGTTCTACAGAATTCTAGTGAAGGTCAAGAGAAACATCTCTGAGGAGGCAGGAAGTCCTGGAGGAGGAGGGCCTGGGGGACCTCGCTGTGAAACAGAAAGCAGTGGCCTTCTTTGGCCTGGGCTTCTCTATAAACCCCTCTGCTGATGTTCATGGCATCCTGCCTGGTCCTCCACAGACTCAGGGAAACGGAGGTCCCGCCCTGGTTCTGGCCTCACCGGCTGTAGCTGGGAATGGTGCCCATGTCCAGGTCGTGATCTGTGAAAGGGTCGACGCGCGCACACAACCACTCATGCCTGTCCTGATACATGGTGTCACGGACGTGCACAACATCGTCACACTTCAGGGACATGGTGCAGGCGTCCAGCTGGCTGGAGATGTTCAGGTTCAGCCGGATGTAGAATGAGTCCCCCGACGTGATCAGGCCATCCTCCATGTCTTTCACCAGCTTCCGGTACCCTGCGGAGGGAAAGATGCACCAACTGTCTATCGGTATGGAGTCCCCCGACCATCAGAGCATCTCCTAGAGCAGCTTCCCTCACCACCAACTTAAAGTTTATAGCTAGGGGAAAGTTCTACCTCCCCAGTGAAGGGTAGCCATGTTGTTTACCAGTCTCCCTTTTTGTCTTGGCTGCCAGGAAGCTCAGAGCTAAAAGTTTTGCCAAGTTGCAATGATCACATTTACTAGCATTCCTGCTACACTCTTCGTATTTCCCCACCATTATACAGCACTTTTTTCTTTTTTTCATTGCTGCACAACTCACGTATAGCATAAATTAAGTACTCAGCTCAATAAATTTCCACAAATATATATGTGGGGGCAGCAACAACCAGAGCCCTCTCTGTCAGTACCTTTCCCAAGGGGAACCATCATCCTAACGGACGTTGCTATAAATAGGCTGAATCTCACTTCATATAAGTGGAACCAAACAGTATATGTTCTCTTCACTTCCAGCTTCCACTGTTCAACATTACGCCTGTGAGATTTGTCTGTGATGCTGCAACGTAGCTGGAGGGGGCTCTTTTTCACTGGTGTATAGTATGCCATGGTATGTAGATGTATCCATTCTCCCATGTGCAATTTGCATTGTCTGCAGCTTTGGGCTATTGTGAACAACTCTGCTAAGAGTTATTCATATACACTGCTGTCTGTGGATATATGTGCCTGTTTCTCTTGGGTACATACACAGAAGTGGAATTACTTGGTCATAGAATATCTATCTATTCATCTATCTATTATTTATCTACCTATTATCTGTCTGTCTATGGAGATGTGTGCCCATTTCTCTTGGGTACATACACAGAAGTGGAATTACTTGGTCACAGAATATCTACCTACCTACCTATCATCTATCTATCTATCTATCATCTATCTATTCATCTATTATCTATCTACCTACCTATCATCTATCAATCACCTATCTATCAGTCAATCAATCATCTATCTGTGGATATGTGTGCTCATTTCTCTTGGGTATATACACAGAAGTGGAATTACTTGGTCATAGAATATCTATCTATCTATCTATCTATCTATCTATCTATCTATCTATCTATCTATCATCTATCTACTTATCCATCCATCATCCATCTACGTATCCATGATCTAATATCTATCATCTGTCTGTCTGTTTCTCTATCTATCTATCTATCTATCTATCTATCTATCTATCTATCTTCTATCTATCAATCATCTATCTATCTATCTTTAGAAGATACTGCCAAATGGTTTCCCAAGGAGACCATGGCACATGTCATTTGAATCTTATTTAAATGTCATCGGCCTCCCAAGTAAAGTTTTGCAAATACTTTGTGAGTGAGCGGGGCATAAACCGTGAACATGATAAACGCAGCAAGCTCTGCTATGATACAAAACCATAATATAAACCCCCAAATCAGCCCCACATGCTGAGGGCTGCATAACACTGCGGGAGCTAAAATGGTTCTAATAACCAGAGTAGCTCGTCAACTGTCCACGCCCACATTCCAGGGCCATGCCAGCCAGCTGGATTATCTGATGAATGTTCCCGCCCACTGTGCCTGAAGAAACAGGGATTCCCTGTCAGGTCTGTCGGGGGGATCCTGGCTTTGTCCAGCACATCTCAGAATCCTGCCCATCCACTTGGCCAGGGGCCATTGTGATCACTGTCTGAGTTCTCTCCTCCTATGAAAACAGAACCTGCACACAGGACCCTGCCAGAGTGAACTTTCTTTCCCTGGAATTCCAGACTTGCAGGGCTGTGCTGCTGTACAACTCCGGGGTCGGGGGTCGGGGGTCAGGGGTCGGGGGTCGAGGCGGTGGCGCTGCTCACATCATATTCTGCAGGCCCACCGATTTTCTGCTGGGCTGGAAGATCAGGGTGCAGGACTGGGGAGAAGCCTGCCCTGCATGTAGGGATAAAGCATCATTATTGTCTTCGCACGGGTAGGGCACTGCTGGGAAGGAGCTCGAGTAGGCGGCTCTGGAGAGCGGATAGAGAGAAACTGGCTATTTATGCTCTGCTGAAACATTCATGAGCCCTGGCGGTTAAAAATAAGATCCAGCTGCAGAGATAATCATGCAGAAAAACCCAGAGGTGAGAACGAGAACTCAGACTCGTTCAGAGCAGAAAACAAAGCTCCGAGCTCACCGCCCAGGAGTCTTGGCTGAGAAAGAGAAGATCCTATTCAAAGGATGCTGGGGCCCTGTGAAAAGGCACCATACTCAGCTGCAGCCGGGGAGGCCAGAACCAGGGCGGGGCCTCCGTTTCCCTGAGTCTATGAAGGGTGAGGCCCACCTGCCCCGGAGCTGGGGGATCTCAGAGCAAGAATCCTGAGTCGCGGGCTGTGGTTCGGTGGTCTTGGTCCTGGGTAGAGAAATCTCTGGGCCCCCTGACCAGCAGTGCCACAGAATACGATGTGAACAGCGCCCCCCAGGGTTGTGCAGCAGCACCGTCCTGCAGTCTGGAATTCCAGGGAGAGAAAGTTCGCTCCAGCAGGGTCCTGTTTGTAGGCTCTGTTCTCACAGGAGTGAGAGAGTTCAGGTAGCCATTGCTGTGGTCCCTGGCCTGGTGGGTGAGCAGGCTTCTGAGATATGCTGAACAAAGCCAGGAATCCCCCAGCAGGACCTGACAGGGAACCTCTGTTTCTCCATCCCCAGTCCGTGCCCTGACCCCAGAGCTACTGCCTATGTACATCAGGGACGGGAAGCCCGAGAGAGGAGGCAACTTGGGCTGAGCTGGGCCAGCCAGGGCTCCAACAGGTGTGCCTGAGCCTGGGGATGCCGTGTCCACTGTGACCTGGCGGGCAGCCTGAGTCACCCGGGCAGGTGCGTGCAGACATGTCTAAAGAGCCAGTGCCAGATAGCAAAGCTCTGCTCACAGCTGTCGCCATCCCTGTGTGCTCTCTCAGACCTGCCCCTGAGCCTCGTGACGCTGCCAGGAAGTGCCCGTGCCTTCCACTGAACAGAAGAGCGAGCGGAGGCTCTGGGCAGCGAGGTCACTTGTCCAGGTCACAGACTTGCCTCCCTGGCCAAGGGTCGCTCCAGACGGCAGAGGGAGGTCTCACCTTCGTGGTTGACCTTGTAGTGCAGCGTGACGGGGCCGCTGCACCTCTGGATGGTCCAGTGGGCTTCCTCTTTGGTGCATGTGTCCAGGGGTACACTCTGCCTCTCACCTCGGATGCAGCCTTCTAGCTGGAGAGCAGAGACAGCGTTTGTCTCCCCGCTCCACAGGCAGCAGAGCCGTAGGGGCGAGGCCGCTCTCTGTACGTTGGGAAAAAAATCATCTCTTCCCCGAACAAAGACTAGCTCAGTGCCAAGAGGGGGAATCAGCATTTTGCTCAGGGGGCTGCACCTGCCTCCTGCCTGCACCCTGGGAGCTTGCAGGAGCCAATGGCTGGACACAGACTGCAGAAGCACAGGTGGGGAGCTGGGGAGAGACGGGTCCCGTGATGCGGATGGTCTGACCACCTTCCAGCTCCCTCCTCCTGCCCGGGGATCCGTGGCTGAATGCAAGGCTTAGGGGCCCTAAATGTCACCACTGACACTACGGTTGCAGGCACCTCCCCTGCCACCCCCTCACCAGCAGCAGCTGGTGGCCCTCGCGGAGGCCGGCTTTCTCGGCCAGGGAGCCAGGCTTGACCGAGTGCACGAAGCTCCCTCGCGCGTTGCCCCCCAGCAGGGTGAGCTGGGAGGTGAGGCTGTCGCCGTTCAACGTCGTGTGCTGCACCGAGGGCCCTGGGCCCCGCACGTGCCCCACGGAGGTGACCGAAGGCCGGAAGGGTCTGCAGCAGGAAACAGAATGGCAGTTGGCAGTTAGGCAGCTGGGCTGGAAAGAGAAAAGCCCTACTGGGACACACCGGGGGTTGGTGGCGGGTGCTGGGACCCCGGTGGCATGGCCTCCTGTGGTCATCCGGCACCTCGGTGTCCTGGTTCTGAGAATGGCCCTTAATGGCTAAGGGAAGTGAGAGCTCACAAGCGGCTCCTGCTGCGAGACATGCAGACGAGGAGAGGAGCTGAGGCACCCTCCATGGCCTGCAGTGGCTGTAGTGGGACTGGCAAGGGCCATGTTAGGAGGGGCCCCTTGAGCACGGCCCACCAGGCTCCAATGTGTCATGGACGGGGCCTGATGGGTATCTGGGTCCCACTTCTTTGCCTCTGCCACGCTGCGTGGACTTGCGCAAGTCCTTCCCTCTGTGGGCCTCGGTTTCTGCACCTGGACACTTGGGAGGTCACAGGAAGTCATTTCATTTTTTTTGAGACAGGATCTCGCTCTGTCGCCCAGGTTGGAGTGCAGTGGTGCAATCATAGCTTACTGCAGCCTCAACCTCCAGGTTCAAGTGATCCTCCTGCCTCAGCCTCCTGAGTAGTTGACACTACAGGTGTGTGCCACCACGCCTGGCTAATGTTTAAATTATTTTGTAGGGATGGGGTCTTGCATGTTGCCCAGGCTGGTCTGGAACCCCTGGGCTCAAGCAATCCTCCCGCCTTGGCCTCCCAAAGTGCTGGGATTATAGGTGTGAGCAACGCACCCGGCCAGGAAGCGATTTCTGACTCGGAAATGCTACGATTCTGGTGCTGGCTCTAGGAGAACCCCTAGAGGCTTACATGAATGGTCCCCTTTGCAGGGGAGTGAGGGGTGAGGGGTCTTTATCCCATCCCCACCCTCAACCCCGGCTTCCCCTTCACCGGGATACCTTTCCAGAGAGAACTTCCTGAACATGAGGTTGACCTGCTCCAGGTCGTAGGCATCCAGGCCCTCGGATTGGTGGGAGGAGGAGGAGGAGTGAATGGAGGAGGGTCCGAAGGAGTAGCGTTCGTGACTGTCATCTAAAGAGGGACGAGCGCCCATCAGTACCAGGGGTGGCGGGGAGCGCTGGGACCTGCTGGCGTCGCCCTGGCACTGGGGCAGGCTCGGAGCCCTCTTGCCCTGCTCCTCCCGGGCAGCCTCCCGGGAGATGGGTCTCTGAGGTTCCCTGGCGCAGATGGCTGAGTCCCACATTGAATGTCTCCAACACAAACCTTCCCCAGCCTCCAGGAACTTCCTCTTAGTGGCAAGCCTTATCAGGTATCTGGTTTTTAAGATTCCTTTTTTTTTTTTTTTTTTTTGGAGAAAGGGGGCTTCCCATTACCATTTGCTTTTTTTTGTTTTTTTTTTTTTTTTAGAGAGGGTCTTGCTCTGTTGCCCAGGCTGCAGTGCGATGATCATAGCTCACTGTAGCTTCAACCTCCTGGGCTCAAGTGATCCTCCCGCCTCAGCCTCTGGAATAGCTGGGATTACGGGTGTGCACCATCATGTCCGGATAATTAAACACTTTTTTTTTTTTATAGAGACGGGGTCTCACTATGCTGTCCAGGCTGGTTTTGAATTTCTGAGCTCAAGCTATCCTCCTATCTTGGCTTCCCAAGGAGCTGGGACTATAGGGGTATACCACCATGCCTGGCTAATTCATTTTTTTTTTTGTAGAGGCAGGGTCTTGCTATGTCACCCTTCCTCGTCTCAAAGTGATCCACCTGCCTTGGCCTCTAAAAGTGCTGGGATTACAGGCATAAGGCACCGTGGCTGGCTTCATTCTGTTTTTGAGTTGGGCCCCCAGATTTCATTTTGGTACCCTAAGGCCTCACCATCATCCATCAGCTTCCTGGCCTGCAGGGGCCTGAAGCTGGGTGGGAAGAGGAGGGTCTGGCCCCCATAGGAGGCCCCTCCCTATCTTCTCACCCCAGGTGGACCCGGAACACCTGGGAGAAAGATATCTGCTGCATAGAACTCCGGGCGGCTGGGATGGAGGGAACTGCAAACCTGCTCGGGACTGATAACAAAGGCTTCTCTGCAAATGGAATTTTTCCCGACACTGCAAAATACTTTGGACGGTTGCCCGGGATTCTCTCCCCTTTCCAAAACTCTTTCAATTCTTCTCATTACCCAGCCTCGATTAGGTGCTAACCTCTCTTTAACACTTGATAGCGTTGATGCTTCCCCCATTAAAGAGGACCACTCATCTTTCGTTTCATCAGTTGGCAGCCTTAGCTGGCAACGGCTGGGGGAGCCCTGGAAGAGAGGGGGCTGGCAGGGCACACCCGGAGGATTCTGAGCCACAGTCTCCCCTGCTGCCAGCTCTGTCGGGGCCAGGGGATGCTGCCACCCTCCCTCGGTGCTGAGACAGGCTTGAAGGCGGTGACCCTGCAAGCCCACCTTCACACTCCCTACTTCTCCCCATCCCGCCTTGCCCCTCCCTACTTCTCCCCATCCCGCCGCGCCCCTCTCTACTTCTCCCCACCCCATCTCGCCCCTCCCTACTTCTCCCCATCCTGCCTTCACCCTCCCTACGTCTCCCCATCCCGCCTCGCCCCTCCCTACTTCTCCCCATCCCGCCTCGCCCCTCTCTACTTCTCCCCATCCTGCCTTCACCCTCCCTACTTCTCCCCATCCCGCCTTCACCCTCCCTAC
>NC_045441.1:166450-208929 GCF_002776525.5 Piliocolobus tephrosceles
CCTCCCTACTTCTCCCCATCCCGCCTTCACCCTCCCTACTTCTCCCCGTCCTGCCTTCACCCTCCCTACTTCTCCCCATCCCGCCTCACCCCTCCCTACTTCTCCCCGTCCTGCCTTGACCTGCCCTACTTCTCCCCATCCTGCCTTGCCCCTCCAGTGTTGGCCTCTCCCTGCAGCCTTGCGCCTCCAAGGTCTGCCTGTCCCCATGGCCTTGTCCCTCCAAAGTTGGCCTCTCCCCACAGCCTTGTACCACCAAGGTCCGCCTCTCCCCACAGCCTTGCACCTCCAAGCTTGGCCTCTCCCCCTGGCCTTGCCCCTCCAATATCGGCCTCTCCATCTGCATTCTGTACTCCTTTTGCACAGGCTGGTTAACAGCTCAATACATGAATTTCTTACGAGAACGCCCTGCTCCCAGCCCACCCTCTGCCTTCCTGTTGTTTCCTGTCTCTGAGGCTCCTTTCTTTATCTATAAAATGAGGGTAACAATAGCATTTCTGAGAGCAGTTGTTGAGATTAAACTGGATCAGGTATGCAGGTCGAGCCCCTCCACGGTGCCTGGCTACAGTATGTGAGAGCTACGCTTTTTAAAAGCCCAGACCTAGCTCGAGCCCTCTGCACAACAGCTGGATGGGTCCCCATTACCTACAAGATAAAGAACAAGCTCACAGGGCGTCTCTCGGCCACGGGCAAGCCCCCTGGGGGACAGAGGCTTATCTTCTGTGTTCAAGAGTGACTCTGAGTCCATTCCACATAGTAAGCCTTAAGGACCTGTGACCCTCCACCTGTGACCCTCTGTGACCCGTCCTACGCAGGACCCTCCCGGATCTGAGAGGCACGTACCGTCCAGGTCTAAGGCGTCAAACCCGCCACTGTCATTGTCTTCTTCGACTGTGCTGCAAGACACAAGGGAGGGCAGGGAAAGCCTGCGTGTGAGTGAGTGTGTGTGTGTGCGTGCGCACGTGCAGGTGAGGGAGAGGGAAGCTTCTGGAAGGTTCCAGGCTTCTGAGTGGCCTTGCCTCTGAGAGGGCAGTGTGGGTGGAGGAGTTTGGGACAAGGAGGGGTGGAGGAGGCAGGAGCCTCCCCGGAAGGGTGGGTGGCCCAGAGGCCTTGGAGGTTGCGTCCTCCAGTGGCGGAGGAGGAAAGCCAGGGCAGGTGAACAGAGGCCCCACCGGCCCCACTGGCCCCACCTACTGTTTACATCTCTCTCACTCTTCTCCAATATGGTACATGACAGAGATCCATCCGCCCTGTGTGATGGGTCTGGAAGCAGAGCGCCCGTCAGCAGGAGTGGACGGAGCAAGCTTGCTGTGCTCTGGAGTTCTCAATTGTCTGCATGTGGTTTTTGCAATAGTGCTTCAAGGCGCAGGTGGCTTTGGTGCAGACGCCACATGTGGCTTCTGAAAGCTGCTTTCAACACCTGCCCCCGGCTGGCCAGAGGGAGCCCCCACAACACAGCTGCTGGTGGTGGGGCTGGCGTGGGTCTGTTTTTTATTTTTATTTTTTTCATTTTTGAGATGGAGTTTTGCTCCTGTCACCCAGGCTGGAGTGCAGTGGTGCGATCTTGGCTCACTGCAACCTCTGCCTCCCGGGTTCAAGCGATTCTCCTGCCTCAGCGTCCCCAGTAGTTAGGATTACAGGTATGTGCCACCATGCCCAGCTATTTTTATTTTTTATTTTTTAATTTTTAGTAGAGATGGGGTTTTGCCATGTTGGCGAGTCTGGTCTTGAACTCCTGAGCTCAGGTGATCCACCCGCCTCAGCCTCCCAAAGTGTTGGGATTACAGGTGTGAGCCACTGTGCCCGGCCTAAGCAGATCTTTGCTGCTGATCTCTGGAGCCAACCAGGGAAGTCCATGCTGAGAGGCCCAAACCCAGGCCCCAGCGGGACCCGGGGTGTGGATCCAGCCTCCTTGGCCACGCTTGCTGGCTGCCTTTTGGGAAACCATCAATAACCTCTGACTTTGTAGGTGACACGCCAAATCCTGGCAGGCTGGAAACACCCATAGCCCAGGCATACTTCTGCTGTAGTTCTTCTTGTGAGGACACTAATGGTGTTTAGGAAGTAAGGAAGGTGGGAGAGGAGATTGGAGAAGCCATTCATGAGTTTCTTTCTTTCTTTTTTTTTTTTTTGAGTTGGAATCTCGCTTTGTCGCCCAGGCTGGAGTGCAGGGGCACGATCTCGACTCACTGCAACCTCTACCTGCCGGGTTCAAGGGATTCTCCTGCCTCAGCCTCCCGAGTAGCTGGGATTACAGGCGCAGCTAATTTTTTGTAATTTTAGTGGAGATGGAGTTTCGCCATATTGGTCAGGCTGGTCTTGAACTCCTGAGCTCAGGTGATCCACCCACCTCGGCCTCCCAAAGTGCTGGGATTACAGGCATGAGCCACCGCGTCCGGCCTTGAGTTTCTTATTCTTTGGCAGAAAATGTCAAGCCCTGGGGCTGTGGGGCCCGAGAACCTGATTTCTGGTCAGCATGGAGCCGTGGGTCATGGGTCTCGTCCTTGGATAGGCAGCTCGGTGAACCTGGGGCGGCCACTTCCCTCCTCCGAACCTCAGCCTCCTCATCTGCACGATGAGCAGCACCCTGCCTTTTAGGGTAGCTTTGAGGATGGCTGGGTCAGCAAGCATGGACTGGCCCAGAGACGGGGTAAGGAGGCTTGGCAGGGTGGCATGGGGCAAACGCCCAGTCCTCCCTCACCTGCCACCCACCTGCGATGGGGCGCGTCCTCCTTGTAGCGTCTGACGATGGAGTCGTTTCCCGGGGGCTCGGCGGTGATTGACATGATGCTGCTGCGGCTCCGGGGGGGCTGCTTCAGACACAGACACACACACGTTACGGGCGCAGGGACTAAATTCAACACAAAATCATGCCTGCCTCCTACTCAGGCGGCGTGGGGGCAGCAAGCCGGCTCTCAGGGGCGACCTTGGCTGGAACAGGCTCATGCTCAGCCCGGCGCAGCCGCAGCCGTTGAGCTTGGAACACATCTGCTTGCACATCTGCTCACAGGGAGGACGCAGGCAGGAGCTGGCCGACTGGGGGACTGGGGCGCTGCCTTGCCACGGTGCTCAGGCTGAGCTCGAGGCTCCCGGGCTGCACCTGTTGTGGGCACCTGCTCTAAACATGGTGAACAGTGTGGGCCTGGGGCGTGGGGAGGGCAGTGGTGCCCCCGGACGGCACAGCTGCTGGAGGGCGACCTTTGAAAGTAGGCCTGCTGGCTCCTGGCCAGAGCCGCTCTTAGTAAGAGCCTGGGATTCTGCCACCCAGGGCCGCGATCAGACAGGAATCATTCATTATAAAATCTCTGCTTCCCCCAGGGCCTGATTTTGGAAGCTGAGCTGACAAGCTTCTCAGGGCTTCCCCTCGGGGTTCGAATTTCTCATCCTGGGCCTTCTGCTGCCTGGCGGGGAGTGGGCAATGCTGGATGCTGGTTGGGACCCTGCCCGGCTCTGCCTGGGTAGGGGTTCTGGGCTGGTGAGGGGACCTCGAGCCTCAGCTCTGTAGCGGCTCCAGCTGCTCCCAGCTCTGTGCCCTGCCTGCCACCGGCTCCCCAGGCTGCTGGAGTTGCCAGGGGCTGATAAGTTGCGGCAGAATTTTCACCGCCTGTGCCATGCGTGACAGCCCCTGGGAGGCCCAGCTCCTCCTCCCACCAAGTGTTAAATTGGGAAAGGAGGCAGCAAGAAGGTGTAAATACATTGCAAGGCTGTGGAAACCTCTCTAAATAAACATAAGGGAGGCTGGGGCTGCAGCCCAGAGCACGCAGCAGTGCCGTTCAGAGGCTGGGACTTGGGGAGGAAGGCGAGGTGGGTGGGGGCAGGTGGGGTGGATGAGGCTGGGGCCCCGGGACGGTGTTCTGCAGCAGGAGAGGGTGTTGGGGGATGAGCTGGGGCCCTGGATGGCACTCTGGAGGGGGAGAGGGTGGTGGGGATAAGCTGGGGCCCTGGATGGCATTCTGCAAGGGGAGAGGGCGGTGGGATGAGCTCTGGAGGGAGAGTGGGTGGTGAGCATGAGCTGGGGCACCGGACAGTGTTCTGCAGGGAAGGACAACGGAGGGGACCCGCAGGTCGGGCAGAGGCCGCAGCTCACCATTTTGGTGAAGGAGTTGGTGATGGGCAGAGATCCACAGGAGCTGGGGCTGGCGTCCGTGCCTTCTTCCTCGTGCCCCTTGGCTGTCCTCATGGGAGACAAGGTGGGAGAGACAGAGAAAGGAGAAGGGGGCCGGGGAAGGGTTTGAGGTGGAAGAGAGAGGGAAGGGAGAGAAAAGGCAGGGAAAGGGAAGTCAGAGCCCATGGCCAATAGGCACGTGGGGCTGTCTGGTGTCATCCCAAACCTCCTATGAGGTGGGTCTGGGGCCTCTTCTCTCCCTTGGGGGCTCACTCCCCTCTCTGTGGCATCTGCTGGAGAAAGAGCCCTCAGAAACCTCCTCTTATTTTTTATTAAGTTTTTTATAGAGATGGCGTCTTGCTATGTTGCCCAGGTTGGTCTTGAACTCTTGGCCTCAAGCGATCCTCCTGCCTTGGCCTCCCAAAGCGCTGGTATCCCAAGGCATAAAATTATCTCTTCTTTTCCTGTCTCCCCCCCCCCCACCACAGTAGGCTCCTGGCGGGGGGTGGGTCTCGTTTGCCAACATATCCCAGCTCCCACTGAGGGTCACCCCCGGGCAGCCTGGGTCAAAGCTGGACAATGCCATGTGTCTCTGAGGACTTGTGTGGGGTCCCTGGCTGGCATTTTCTGTGAACAATGGACAACTGGCGCCTGAGTCTTCCTGTCCAATTCTCTGCCATCACCATGGACTCTGCCTCTCCCTGACAAGCAGGGCTGGCTGATGGGGATGAGGACAAACTGGGGGCCAAGTCTGTGGAAACCTCTCTAAATAAACATACGGGAGGCTGGGGCTGCAGCCCAGAGCACGCAGCAGCGCCGTTCAGAGGCTGGGACTTGGGGAGGAAGGCGAGGTGGGTCGGGGCTGGTGGACGAGGCTGGGGTCCCAGAACGGTGTTCTGCAGCAGGAGATGGTGTTAGGGGATGAGCTGGGGCCCCGGATGGCACTCTGGAGGGGGAGAGGGTGAAGCCTCCCTTGATGTCCCTGCCCCAACCCCTGGCTCTGCTGCAGGTAGCCTGGGGACCATGTGCACGTCCTCTCAGCCCTCCTCTGACGGCTCTGCTGTCTGTGTCCCCTCCTTGCTCCCACCCTTGCTGTGTGTGCCCGTGTTGTGTGCACATACAGATATACGTACATGCACCCCCATCAGCAGATGTCTTGTAGAGAGGAACTATATGCTGTCCTTCCCTGGGCCCCCAGCACTGGCACTGGGCAGCCTAAGGTCTGATGAGGAGCAAAGAAGCCCCATGGCCACTACATCCTGTCCCTTCCCTTTGGTGCAACCCCCTTCTCTGCTTCCTGCAGGCCCCAGGCCCTTTGCACCTCCCTTCTGATAAAGAAGGCCGTTGAGACACCAGATGTGGCCGTGAGGGAGCTGGACGGGGCCCCCTGCCCTGGCCTCCCTCCTCTACCTCCATACCCAGAGAGAACAGCCTAAAGCATGGGTCTGCACTCTCCACTCTCCTGCTCACCCCAAAGCCACCTGGGGAAGGCTTCATCCTTGCCGTGCGGGGTGAAGTCCGTATCTTCAGCGAGGCACCCACAGTCTCAGCCCAGTGCTCTCCTGCTTTGCGCTCTGGGGCGGCAGGGCAGCTTCTGCCCCGTGCACCTCCTGGTCTCCACACCTCTGTTTATGGGCCCCTGTCTGACCTGACACTGTGTCCCTCTGCCAAAAGGCTCCCTTTTCCAGCCCCAGTTTAAAGGTACACCCCACCCCCACCTCTTTTCTCTTTTCTTTTCTTTTTTCTTTTCTCTTCTTCCTCTCTCTCGCTCTCTCTTTCTTGAGACAGGGTCTCACTCTGTCGCTCAGGCTGGAGTGCAGTGGTGCCATCTTGGCTCACTGCAACCTCCTCCTTCTGGGCTCAAGTGATTCTCCTGCCTCAGCCTCCCGAGTAGCTGGGATTACAGGTGTCCGCCACCACGCCCAGCTATTTTTTGTATTTTTAGTAGAGATGGGGTTTCACCATGTTGACCAGGCTGGTCTTAAACTCCTGACCTCAGGTGATCTGCCTGCCTTGACCTCCCAAAGTGTTGGGATTACAGGTGTGAGCCACCATGCCCGGCCAAATGTACCCTTCTTGATGGATCCTTCTCTGACCTTTGTCCAACCACTCTCGGGACCCATGCACTTTCCGCCTCCTGGCTGTGGCCCTGCCTCAGTGTGTGGGGTCTATGGGCATCTACTTGGGCCTTCCAGCACCTGCCACATAGTAGGTGCTTGATTTGCTTACACAAACCCTTCTAGCTGATCTGTCACTCCCAGAGACATGGTGAGGACAAAAGAGAAGATTCTGAAGGCAGTGTGTCTCGGAGAACCAGGGACTGACGAATGAACCAGCCTCCTGTGAGGTCCTGTGGGGGACCACCCAGCTAAGTCTCGGAAGAGGGTCAAAGAGTCCTCTCACTGAGAAGCCACAGGCAAAATGCACAGTTCAGCTAATGCACCAGGGGTTCCAGACAGACCCACTGGGAGAGGCGGGGAGGCGTGCAGGGAACCACAGAGGGAACCTTTCAGTGCTCAGGGCTCCTGCCCGCTTTGAATGACGATGAACATTAACTGCTATTTGGATGGACCCCCACCACCCTGAGACCCCCGAGAGCCCGCTATGTTTACCCTGCAGGATTGATTGCTATAGTGGGAGAAACAGATGGACTGAGAGAGACAGAGTGACAGATGAGACAGGCCGAGAGAGATCCGGGCATCTCACTAACCTTGAAAATCTGATGTTCGCTTCAGGCTGATGGGGGATTTGGCTCTCTGCAGCTAAAAGGGAGGGGAGGGGAAGAAACAAGACATAAGACACAAATCAAACAGGGCCCTAGACACATGTCACTGGGGCTTAGAAAAAAATAAAGCGAGGCCAGCCATCCTGTCCCTCGTCATACAGCCGCCTGGGTTGGCCGGTAACACACACGGACCGATGCTCATCTCCTGTGGCTGGGACAACAAGACACAGCGGCTCCCCTGGGCTTGAATCAGGCAGCTGCTGGTACAGACAAGCTTTCCTCCCAGGGCAGCTGTGCAATATGGCTCATGGCAGAAGACAGGACAAAAGCCAAGAGCAGCAGAGGGGACCAAGTGATGTGCGGGGAGTGTGAGGCTGAGCAGAGCTGGGTACACAACGCAGAGGGGGTTTCAGAAGAGGGTGAGGCTGCCGGGCAGGTGCCCTGGCCACCCCCGGCCCGGAGTGCTAACGGAGTCTCAGCTCAGATGTGCTGCCTCCGCCTTCTGGCTCCATGTGTGCAAGGCTGGGAGAGGTGGAGGCACTGTCAGGCCCTGCTGTGGCATCTCATTCATTCACTCCACTCCCCTTCGAGAGCCAGCCGTGGGCTTCGGGTTGCACAAGATTCTGAGCAAAGTGACAGGATTACTGCTAACTACAGCTCCCAGGATGGTGCCTGACATGTGACGGGCATGTGACTGGCACTCAATACATTTGTGAAGAATAAACAGATTTTTTTTTTTTTTAAACAAGAGTCTTGCTCTATTGCTTAGGCTGGAGTGCAGTGGTATGATCTTGGCTCACTGCAACCTCTGCCCCACTGGGTTCAAGTGATTCTCCTGCCTCAGCCTCCCAAGTAGCTGGGACTACAGGTGTCCACCACCATGCCCAGCTGATTTTTGTATTTTTAGTAGATGGGATTTCACCATGTTGGCCAGGCTGGAATCGAACTCCTGACGTCCACCTCAGCTTCCCAAAGTGCTGGGATTACAGGCTTGAGTGACTGTGCCCAGCCTGAATTTGGAAATGATGCTCATTTCATTCTCTTTCCCTCCCTCTGTCTCTTTCTCTCTTCCCTTCCCTTTTCCTTCCTTCCTTCCTTCCTTCCTTCCTTCCTTCCTTCCTTCCTTCTCTCTCTCTTTCTCTCTTTGTTTTTTGACACTGGATCTTCCTATGTTGCCCAGGCTGGTCTAGAACTCCTGATCTCAAGCGATCCTCCCACATTGGCCTCCCAAAGTGCTGGGATTACAGATGTGAGCTACCATGCCCAGCCTGTCTTTTTTTCTCTCTCTTTTAACATCTGTTACATTTATAAGAGTGAAGGAATCAGTAAAAATGTACAAATGAGTAAAAAGCGAGTTGGCAGGATTTCCAGCTTACAGGGTTGAAATAGGTTGAATCACAGTCTGGGCACCCAAAACCCACCCAGAAGCAGGCGTGACTGTGCTGCCCCATTGCTGCCTGCAGGGGCCCGCGGCTCCCAGACCCTCTGCCCTGCACCTGCGCCCCTCCCTCCACACCCATGCACCTGGATGCCCTTCAGGTTCATCCTGCGCTGGGGCGGGTGGTAGGGCAGGAAGTACTTGCTATCTTCCGGTGACTCCTCCGAGGTGGAGGAATCGTCGGCTTCTTGACCATTGGTCCTGGGGCTGGCGTCCCCAAAGTCCTGAGAGATGATGGTTACTGGCAGGTTCCTGGGCAGACTCTGGAGACAGAGAAAACCTGGCGTTAGTGATGGGGCTTGGCGATGTGTCACCAGTAGGCGTAGTGGCTGGGCCGACGGGATCATTATTCCCTCAGCCACCTGAGCTTGAAGCTCACTTCAGCCATTCTTCTTTCCTGACCTCAACCGTAACCCCAGACACTGAGCCCCACCATTCCAGCCTGACGATGCCTCCTCCTCCCGGGCTTCTGGTCTGGTCTCCCAAGCAAGCCCCGGTCTTCCTGTACAATGGTAAAGGCGTTGCCTCCTGACCGGCCTCAATCCCTTACATCTCATCTGCCCCCATTACATCTCCAATTTCTAGCCCTGTGCCTGAGCTAAAAATATAAAAAATATTCAGAATGACTGAATGATGTTAAAATCAAAAACGGTGCTAGGTATTGTCTGGAGCGCTTCATAGCTGCCACTTCATTGAATCCTTCCTGACAAGTAGAGGTTGTTGTTGATCACCACCTTTTACAAAATAGGGTGCGGAGTGCTGTGGCATGAAGGAACTACGTGGCCTGCAAAGCCACACGGCACCCTCATGCTGCGCTGCCTCCAAACTCAAAGCGTCTTGTCCCGCTCCCTGTGCAAAATCCTTCAGGGGCTCAGAATAGCAGAACACTCCTGGGTATGCATAGCCCACCTTGGCGCATCTCGTTACCCGCCTGCTGCTCCTTGACTCCCACTCTGCAGATGGGTGGAAGCGCCGGTCACGGCCTGCTGCAGCACGGTGGGCTACGTGCCAGGCCTGTGTTCACGCTGTAACTGCAGCCGGGAATGCAGGTCCTCCCAAAGTGCTGGGATTACGGGCCTCAGCCACTGCACCCAGTCAGGGTCCCTTCCTTTGTAAATGAGGACACTGAGCACGTGCTTTCCATGCAGGACAGTTCTGTGGGGTAAATGAGGCAACGTGCAGAGGGCACGTTGCGTGGCACCGGCACGTGACCACGCTCAGTAAACCCAGAGCTACAATAGCGTAACATATACCCTGGAGGAGGCATTCCTTCACTTCTCAGTGCCTGGGGCACTGCTGGGAAATGTACTCTGCAATTCACATTGTCCACAAATGAGGGTTTACTCACAGGCACTAGGAACCCTAATGACTGCAGGGTGTCTTAAACCCAGTGACAGTTCAGGTGTGCAGGGGAACCCTAGTGGGAGGCCAGCAGGTGGCTGTGGTCAACTGAGAGGGCACTGAGGCTCCTAAGGGGGGAGGCTGCTTAGCGAGGAAGTGGCCGGGTCAGGTTTGACCCTGCATCTTCTTCTTTTTGTTTTTTGAGACGAAGGTTTGCTCTGTCACTAGGCTGGAGTGCAGTGGCAAGATCTCGGCTCACTGCAACCTCTGCCTCCTGGGTTCAAGCAATTCTCCTGGCCTCAGTCTCCTGAGGAGCTGGGACTACAGGCACACACCACCACGCCCAGCTAATTTTTTTGTATTTTTAGTAGAGACGGGGTTTCACTATGTTGGTCAGGCTGGTCTCGAACTCCTGACCTCATGATCCACCCGCCTCAGCCTCCCAAAGTGTTGGGATTACAGGCATGAGCCACCGCGTCCAGCCCCCTGCATCTTCTTATTTATGTTTTTAATTTTAATTTTTTAAATTAAAAAAAGTTTTCACTCTGTTGCCCAGACTGGTCTTGAACTCCTGTCCTAAAGCGATCCTCCCACCTCAGCCTCCCAAAATGCTGAGATTAGAGGCATGAACCACTGTGCCCAGCCCTATCCTGCATCTTCTAACTTCAAAATGAGTGGCTTCTACTCATCACTAAACAGACACAAACACAAGACTAAAAGATGTGGATTATGCTGGGTGTGGGAGGGAACTTCTGGCTTCAAAAATATGAAGGGCCGACCGGGCACAGTGGCTCATGGCTGTAAGTCTAGCACTTTGGGAGGCTGAGGTGGGAGGATCGCTTGAGGATAGGAGTTTAAGACCAGCCTGGGAAACAGTGAGAACTTGTCTGTATAAAAAAATACAAAATTAGTCAGGCATGGTGGTGTGTGCCTTTAGTCCCGTTACCCGGAGGCTGAAGTGGGAGGATGGCTTGAGCCCAGGAATTTGAAGCTGCAGTGAGCTGTGATGGTGCCACTGCATTCCAGCCTGGGCAACAGAGCAAGACCCTGTCTCAAAAACAAAACTAAACTAAACAAAGGACAAGGAGCCATTCATTGCACTGGGAGGTGGCAACTGGCCACAGCCCTCAGTGGGCGCCAGGGGCACCTGGCTTCAGATGTGGGGCCTCACAGGGAGGCGGGGACTGGCCACAGCCCTCCGTGGGCGCCAGGGGGGACCAGGCTGTAGATGTGGGACCCCACGGGGAGGCGGCGACTGGCCACAGCCCTCAGTGGGCACCAGGGGGCACCTGGCTTCAGATGTGGGGCCCCACGGGGAGGCAGAGACTGGCCACAGCCCTCAGTGGGCACCAGGGGGGGACCAGGCTGCAGATGTGGGGCCCCACGGGGAGGCGGTGACTGGCCACAGCCCTCCGTGGGCGCCAGGGGCACTAGGCTTCAGACGTGGGCCCTGCCCATCCCATCCCACCTGGTCCAGGTTGTTGCTGTCCTTGGAGAGGCGCCGGAGCTTGCTCTCCAGGTTGACGATGCAGGCCTCCCGCCGCACCATCTCGATCCTCATCTCGTCGTTCTTCTCCTCCAGCTCGCGGATCTGCTTCCTGTATTTGTCCTTTTCGATTAAGCACTGCGAGTACTGCGTCTGGGCTTCGTCTCGGGAATGGAAGGCCTGCCGGGGAGAAGCAGGACAAAGGCCGCTTTGGGGGCTGCACCCCAGTCAACTCCAGCTGGGCCCAGAGACAGGCATCGTCCCCAACCCAGGGGCCAGCCACATCGTCTGTGGCTCTCATCTGCAGCCTGACTCCCGGGCGTGTCAGTCACTGCCTTCTTCATTAACACGATCACAGAGACGATGGTTCAACCCTTGCCAGTGGCAGGCTCCGTGTTGAGAGCTTTGATGCAGTATCCCTGGAAGGCCACAGCCTGTCCCTATGAGGCGGTGCTACCGTAATTATCCCCATTTTACAGATGAGGGCACTGAGGTCAGGGTGGCAGCTTGCCTCAGGGCATACACCTTACGAATGACAGGGCTGGATCTGAACCCATCCTCTCACCCGAGAGAACAGACAACATTTAAGAACAATGCTTGGCTGTGGGAGCTGCTGGAGCTCAGCTCACAGTCCCCTGATACCCAAACGCCTGTGACTTCCAAAAGCCTTTTGGGATAGAATTCATCGTTGGAACAGAAATGGGAAAGATGGATTCAGGAGTGATCCCTGCATTGTCAGTGACATTGCACTGGACAAAACACTCTGAAGGAGCCCGTGGCCTGGGGCGTGGGCCCCGCTGTGCAATCTTGCCGCCCTGCACGCTGCAGGTTGCGCCTGTACCTGGTCCCGCTCCCGCTCCACCTCCTCCAGCTGCAGCATGACCGTATTCATCCGGTGCTTGTACATTTCACAGTCCTTCCCCAGGGTTGAGCACTTGAGCTCCAGGTCCTCCTTCTCCTCCAGGTACTGTGAACGACACAGAGAAATCAATACATGCATCAAGGAATCAATAGGTCAGGGCTGAAAGCTGTTCTCTGCTCGTGCCTTCCCGCCGGCTGGCTGGAGCTGGCCTGTCCCTCCCTAAGCTGGCATGGTCAGGACATGGCCTGCCCTTCTGAGAACCGGCTATTTGACCACTGGGGCTCAAGGTGGGAGACCAATGAACCTGGCATTGTCGTGAACTCACTACGGACCAGGTAACGTATGGGAGGACAGTGAGGTCTCAGTCAGGAGGGGGACATGGGTGCTCAGCTGGTGCAATAGCTTGTAAATGCCCCAGGGTGGCCGACACATCTGGGATCCTGTAATCTGCAAGGTGTGGGTGAGACTCTGAGACTCACATGTTGGTAAGTATGTCGGTTCCCCCAATCCCAAGCCCTCACCCTCTCCTCTGCCCACATTGCTCCTGCCCCCAGGCCCTCATCTGGTTGATAAACTGCAGCTCCTGCCAGGGGCTGAATACTGGGAAGTACAGGGGATTTATGCCAGGGGTCTGACCTAGTCCCTGGACAGGAGTGTGAGGTCAGGGAGGTCCTGCTGACACACACCACTGCCCCCTGGTGTGAAGGGGTGGGCCAAGGGCACCGCTGGGCAGGCGCTCCTCGCTCCCACCTTGTCCCGCAGCTCCTCTGCCTGGCGGGCCTCCTCCTGCAAGTTGTAGATCCTGTTGACCAGCTCCTGCCGGTCCTCCAGGGCCTCCTTGCGGTCGTGTTCCAGGATGTCCAGGATGGCCTTGTCGGAGTCTGGCAGGCTGCGCTTCCCAGCCTGGGTGGGAGGGAGGAGGTTTAACAGGGTCAGGGTCGGGGTGGGGAGCCAGGTGGTCCTGGAAGGCGGGGGACAGAAGAGCCAGCAACAGACACGGACAGAGCAGAAGGTTTTGTGTCTGGAAGGTAGACGCAAGAAGAGATGTATGTCCCTTGGGGTCTCTAAGAAGCTTATCATTTAAGAAGTTTATCGCCTGGAAAGAAACAGAAAACTGGCCTCTGCTTGGGAGTATCCTGGGCCTTTTGTTCTCCCTGGCGCTTATCAGAGCTCAGAGGAGCAATTGGTACACCTAGAACACTTCGCAGGTGACAGCAAAGGGAAGGTGGATCTGCTTTTTAGATGCTGTCCCTGAAATACCGAGGAATCTGTTCTGATGAAGCTGGGTTCATCCTCGGCTCGGAAAGAGACCCTCAAATACCAGACAGCCGCTCCTGGTGGGGACTGTTCTGCAGGGAGCAGGAGGATGCATGTTTTTTTTCTTGCCCTGCAGAGCTGTTTTGGGATGTCACTCCTCGGCAGCTTCCTCCTCACGTGCCCACAAGTGATTCCACTTTGACAAGTGTGGGGAGGCATTTGAGGTTGGAACAAGTGGCATGGAGCTTAGAGTTGAGTTTCCTGAAATCTTTAAGGGCATGTAGGTTTCCCAGATGTCCTTGTCTCTTCCCACAGTGCCCAGGGCATTGATTTCCACATGGATGGTGATTTTTCTGGAGTGCTTCAAATAAGGACATGTTTTCCCAAGTATGATCTCCTGTCTCTGACAAATGCGTGGTGGGGGGTCACCGCTTTACAGAGGAGGAAACAAAGGTGCCCAAGGATGGCATGCATGTCTGTGATCCTGCAGTCAGCGTGGTGTGAGTGAGGCTCTGGGACTCACACCCTGGCAGGTGCGTCGTCTCCTCCAACCCCAAGCCCTCACCCTCCCGCTGCCCGCGCCGGCCCCGCCCCCAGGCCCTCACCTGGATGATGGACTGCAGCTCCTGGTTTTTGGTCTTCAGCATCTCATTCTCCCGCTCCAGTTCCAGAACCTGCTCCTTCTTGGGCCGATTTTCAATGTCATTCTTCAGTTTCAGAGACTGATTTCTCTCCAGCTTACACTCCTCCTCCATCTTATTCAACCGGTGCTTTAGCTGATCGATCTGAAACACCCCAAGGGTGCCGAGGGGAGAAGGCAGGTGGCAAGAAACACTCAGAAAAGGCAACGCTTCCCCAGATCCCACTGGGCTGGCAGCATAACCTGGGTTATGCCCCTCCTTCTTTCAGGGGCAGAGAAGGGCTCCAAGAAACCTTCTCCAGTAAAACAAAGCGTCATCTCCCTATTGATGGAGAGTTCCTGATTAATCTATTTAGAAATAGCTCCAAAGGGGCTACAGACCTCAGAGAAAATTCCCTCAACCTTTGTCAGGTGGAACAGGTTATGGATTTTGGGATAAAACAGATCCAGGTTGGTGTTTCTCACTTCAACGCCCTTCTCTGATGGGTTTTTCAAATTCTGATCCTCGGAACTCAAGGATTCCCCTGAAGAATCCCGGGGTTATCCAGGAGGAAGGAGGAGATGGTTGAGAAATCGGGGTTCTGGGCGTCCACCCTGACTTCATGTCCCAGAACAGCTCTGCTTGTGTGGTTTGTTCTTTGGGGTTTCACACAGATTTTATTTGGATAAATAGCACTGTTGCTAAAAAGGAAGAAGGGGAGGAGGAGGAAGAGGAAAAAGAAAGAAGAAAAAGCAGGAGAAGGAGGAGAAGAAAAGTAGAGGAAGAAGAGGAAGAAGAAGAAGAGAAAGGAGAAGAAGTGGAAGACGAGGAAGGAGAGGAAGAGGAAGAAAAGGAAGAAGAGGAGGAGGAGGAGAAGGAGGAGGAGGAGAGCCTGAAATCAACTGAATTGTAATTTGACAGGATCTCTGCCCTAAAGAACTTCCCTAGACTTAGTGGCAGAAAGAGTGACTGAAGAAGAAGACAGCCTGAAATCCACTTAATTGTAATTTCACAGGATCTCTCCGGCCTAAAGAACTTCCCTAGACTTAGTGGCAGAAAGAGTGGCTTCCTGGAGGAGGCAGCTATTGCATCTGGAAATGAGACAAGTGGAGATGTGCTGATTTTCACACTCAAGAGTTTAGTGTCAGGAACTGGGACCAGCAGAAGACTTCTTCAACTTGTGAGATTAAACTGTGAGCCTCCCCAAACACACTGGCTTGGCTATAATATCCCAAATAAGAAGGTTGCATTCAAGGGCTATAAAGAAAGGAGGCACCAAAGGGGAGAGTGTCATTTTCTCAAATCTAGTCTTGGAGGGAGAATGGTCTCAAGGAATCAGGCAGCTAGAGAGCCGTGGCTTTAGCAAGAAAAGTCCAGCTCCTGCACCCCAGTGATTAACCTGAGACGATGAAGAAAGGGGCGTGCAGGAAGCAGCCTGAGGCCAAGAAAACCAGCCAGGGACTCTGCTGGCCATATGTTCTTCCAAATTCTACTTATACTTTCTCACTATTAATATAGCTCCAGGGAAACATAACACAGGAGAAAGTTCCAGGAGAGAAACTTGTAAGTCCCTGCCACAGGGTAATTTGCTCAAATCCTAGGTAAAAACAGCATAGAAATCTCTCCTGCTCATGCAAAACAAAAAAAAAAAAAAAAAGAAAAAGAAAAAAAACTCCTCAGCATCTTCAAAGCTCAACTTAAGCGTTCCATGCTAAGTCCCAAGTCCCACACAAGCAGGCATGGGGTGCTAGCATTGTGGGGTGCTTACAGGGTCAGCCATCCGCCCAAGACTTACGGTTCAGTATCCCAGCAATCCTATGTCACAGCTATTACTTTCATTATTGCCATCTGCAAATGAGGAAACTGAAGCCAATAGCTAAGTAAGTAGTAAAGCATAAAGTCAGAATTTGAACTCAAAACTACAGGACTTACAAAGCTCATGCTCCTAACCAAAACACTATTGCCGGCTATGCCACTGACTCAATTCACCTGAATCCCGGTGGATTGTTTACAGATCTGTCTGCTTCACTAAACTGTAAGTGACCTAAGCACAGCTCACGTGATTTATCCCCGTGTCTCCCACAGCGCTTAGCACAGTGCCTCACACATGGCAGATGCTTAATAAATATTCTGTGAGTCTATTTTCCACCCAGCAGCCAGAGTGATCCTTCTCAGATATAAATCGTTACTCCTCAGCTCTCAATCCTTCAGAGGCTTCTCATCACAACTAGAATAAATCCCAAAGTTTTTACCATGGCCCCATGATCTGGACCCTGTTATCCCTTCCACTCCCTTCTGCACCATTTGTTGATTTGGCTCTGGCCCCACTGACTCTCCTGCCATTTTTTTCATTTTTTTTCTCTTTCATTTCTCTTCCTTCCTCCCTTCCTTCCTTCCTTCCTTCCCTCTTTCCCTCCCTCCCTCTTCTCTCTCTCTCTCTTTTTCGACAGGCATGCCTCATTGCAGCCTCGACCTTCTGGACTCAGGCAATCATCCTGCCTTATCCCCCTGAACTACAGGCGCATACTACCATGCCTGGCTTATTTCTGTAGAGATGCGTTTTTTTTATCAGGTTACCCGTGCTGGTCTCAAACTCCTGGACTGAAGCAATCCTCCCGCCTTGGCCTCCCAAAATGCTGGGATTACAGGTGTGAGCCACCAAGCCCAGCCTTCCTGCTATTTCTTCAAAAACAAAAACAAAAACAAAAAAACATGCCTCCTACTTGTGGCCTTTGCAAGTGCTTTCCCCCTGAGACTTGCATGGGTGGCTCCTTTCATCCCTTCAGATCTCTGTTCACGTGTCTCCTTCTCAGAGACCTTTCCTGGCCACCCTCTTTAAAGTAGCAACCCTCATGTTCTGTCCTCACGCCCTGTCTTCTCTTCTTGATAACACTCATTTCTACCAAGTATTTATGCATTTGTTTTCTGATTACAATGTTAGTTCCACCACAGCAGGGTTTTAGTCTTCAGCTATGTATCCCTGGAAAAGAGCCTGGGGGCCAGGCGTGGTGGCTTATACCTGTAATCCCAGCACTTTGGGAGGCCAAGGTGGGCAGGTTGCCTGAGCCCAGGAGTTCAAGACCAGCCTGGGCAACATGACAAAACGCTGTCTCTACTAAAAATAGAGAAAAGGGGGCAGGTAGGAAAAAATAGAAAAAAGTTAGCTGGCATAGCATGTACCTATAGTCCCAGCTACTTGGGAGGCTAAGTTGGGAGGATCACTTGAGCCTGCAAGGCCAAAGCTACAGTGAGCTGTGATCACACCACTGCACTCCAGCTTGGGTGACAGAGTGAGACTCTGTCCCAAAAAACCCCCAAAAACCAAAAACAAAAAGCCTGGTACCTGGTGGCACTCAATAAACAGAAGGAATGAATGAGACCGGGTGCAGTGGCTCATACCTGTAATCCCACCACTTTGGAAGGCCAAGGCAGGTGGATCACTTGAGCCCAGGAGTTGCAGACCAGCCTGGGCAAAATAGCGAGACCCCTTTTCTACAAAAAAAAATTCAAAGAATAGCCTGGTGTGATGGTGGGCACCTGTAGTCCCAGCTACTTTGGAGGCTGAGACAGGAGGATCACTTGAGTCTAGGAGGTGAAGGTGCAGTGAGCCAAGCCATGATTGCACCACTGCAGCCTGGGCAGTGGAAGACCCTGTCTCAAAAAAAAAAAAAAAAAGAAAAAAGAAAGAAAGAAAAGAAAGAAAGAAAAGGAAGGAAGGAAGAGGGAAGAAAAGAGAGAGAGGAAGGAAGGAAGCAGGGAAAGAGGAAGGAAGGAAGGAGGGAAGAAAGAAGGAAGGAAAAGGAAAGGAAAGAAGGAAAAGAAAAAAAATGGAAAAGAAAAGAAATAAGATAAAAGAAAGATGTAAATCTCCTTAATTCATTTGCCGAGTGAGGCATTCTGGGAGCCCCACCGGGTCTGCGTGAGCATGCACAAGGTCACTCTGGACCCAGAGGTGGAAAGCCACACTAGGACGGTCCTTGTGCGCATGTCTGCTCATGCGCATAGGGGACGTAGGCGCTGAACCGGTAGCGCTAAGCACTATGGGTACCCGTGCGGGCACATGGTGGACCCAGGACCGCTAGAGGTCCTGTGTCCTCCATTCCCTCTCACCTGGCTGGCACAAAGCTCTGGCAGACCATGTGCGTGTGTCTGTACCTGCTTTATGTGGGACTTGAGCGCCGGTGACATTTGGGCACCCCTCACCTCGAGTTGGAGGTCTCGGCTCCTCATGACCGCCATGTTCTTCTCCTCACTGAGCTGTGCGTAGCGCATGGCTAAGTTGTAATTGTCGTCCTTCACCTTGACCAGCTCGTCATTGTAGCTGTCCCGCTCTTCCTTCATCTTGTAGTACCGCTCCTGGAAGGTCAGCAACTCCACGCGCGTCAGCGTCATCTGCTTCTTCTCATCCTCCAGCTGCCGTAACCTGGCCAGCAGCTCGCAGCGTTGCAGGTCCTTGGCCTTCATCTGCTGCTGCAGCTTGATGACCTCGTTCATCAGGAAGTGCGTGAGGCCCTCGTGGCCCTCCTCCACTGTGGAGAGGGGGCACCCAGTCAGGCCTGAGGACTGGGAAGTGGAAAAAGGAGGTTCCAGACGCAAGGGCAGGTGCCATTCATTCACTCACTCACTCACTAACGTTGTGCCGAGCTCTTTACTCACTCTGCCCACGAGGTACTGGGGATTCAGAGTGAGCAAGACTCACAGCTTTGGCCCCGGGAGAGCTTATGGTGTAATAAGAGAAACGCATTTAAAAAAATCAAATGATCACCACAAACAGAATTACAGACCGTGAGGATTTCACAAAGTAAAGGTAGATGGAGCTATGAGAGTGTTTGGCAGAGGCCCAGATCCAGCCTCGTGGTCTGTGGGGGTTGGAGAAGGCTCCTGATGGTTGAGGTACAATGTTAAGTTTGGGAGGGAAGAGGCATTCTAGGAAAGGGGAACAACATTGCCAAGGCCATATGGGGAGAAGGGAGGAACTTGGCATATTTCAGGAACTGAACAAAGACCAAAGTGGCTGAAGGAGAGAGATAGAAGAGAAAGGTGAGGCTGGGGGTGTCAGCAGGGACTGGATCATGAAGGGTCCTTGTGGGCTGCATTAAAGACCTGGGTCTTTTTTATATTTTAAAACAGGGTCTCACTCTGTCACCCAGGCTGGAATGCAGGGGCATGATCATAGCTTATTGCAGCCTAAAACTCCTGGGTTCAAGCAATTCTGTGGCTGCAGCCTCTAAAAGTGTAGGAATTTCAGGCATGAGCCACTGTGCTTGGACAAGACCTGGGTCTTTACAAAGAAGCAATGAAAAACCACCAGAGGTTTTAAATAGGGGAGGAAGAATGGAGAAAGCACTGAAACAGATCGGGAATTGATATAGAGAGTTGATGGGGTTGTGGGAGGCTGGACTGTGGGAAGTGTTGGGGAGGGAGAGAAGACTGATTCAAGAATGTTTAGAAAGGAAGATTAAGAAAGCAAGATGCTCAAGGGCTCTGGCCCATGAGACACCCGAAAGAATGCAGTCAAGGCAAGGACAAGATCTACTGGGTAGAATGAACTTGTGTTCCACCCGGCGCCATTCACGGGGGATGGTCCGTGAACACCCACTTCTCTTGGCTCCTGCTTCACTTTGCCCCTGTTAACCTATCTTTCATCATCAAGCAAAATAAGTGGTTGACAGACCCCAGTTCTATATGTCATAGATTCACAGCTTTAGAACCATGCCACTACTGAGGACACACACACACACACACTCACACATACGCCCCTCCTATTAGAATCCTGATGTTCCCAATGGCAAAAGCACTTACCCACAATAGTGGAGAATCTGCGGGTGGGCTCTTTCCCAGTCACCAGTTTGTACAGCTCGGGGTAATAAAATTCCAGGCTCTCCAAGAAGACCACATAGCCCCTTTGCCCCTTGGTATGTAGAATGTCCAACAGCCGGCCTAGGGGAAAGACCAGATCACTCTGTGAGAATATGTATCTGATGGAACACAAGTCTCTGTGGCTGGTCTCATCCTGGACTTGTGTCCTTCAGTCAACTCTCAGAAGACTTCTCCCTACATTCTATCACTTCTGAGTTGTATCTTGGAGCCCAGATGACATAAATCAAAGTGCTGGGCCCTCTGCAGGGATTCGTTGAGCGTTTGTTTTCTTTTTCTAATAAGTTGGTAGAACCAGGATAAACGGAATTGCCGCCCCAGTTTTGAAGTTTCCCAACTGACCAGGGCCAAAATGAACCATGTAGGCACCAGGTCTTCTATGACTGAAGGACGTTGGAAGCACGATAAAAATTATGGAATAATACATGCTTCTCTGGGATTGAGAGCAGGAAGATAAATATTTGGGTGAGGGGCTAGGAAAAATCACAGGAAGCAGGAAGCAGGGATAATTCTAGGCTTTTCTTTCTTTCTTTTTTTTTTTTTTTTTTGAGACGGAGTCTTGCTGTGTCGCCCAGGCTGGAGTGCAGTGGCGTGATCTCCGCTCACTGCAAGCTCCGCCTCCCGGGTTCACGCCATTCTTCCACCTCAGCCTCCGAGTAGCTGGGACTACAGGCGCCCGCCACCACGCCCGGCTAGTTTTTTGTATTTTTAATAGAGACAGGGTTTCACCATGTTAGCCAGGATGGTCTTGATCTCCTGACCTCGTGATCCACCCGCCTCGGCCTCCCAAAGTGCTGGGATTACAGGCTTGAGCCACCGCGCCTGGCAGTTCTAGGCTTTTCTTTGGGATTATGATACAACCTGGAAACACCTTAAGTGTAATTTCCCCAGCAGGTCCCAGTTTCTATACTATTGATTCCACTTATTGCTTACATTTCTGGGCCCTTCCTTAAACATTTTATTTTCAGATATTTCTTCTGAGATATAGAAGAAGAAAGGTAGGTCTTAAAACTCGACCTCTTCCTTAGGACGGACAGAAGAAATAAATTTGATGTGATGTCAACCCCGATGGTTTGGTGAAGCTGCCTGCAGTACTGTTTTGAGAAATATTCCAAAGTTACATCCAAGCTCAGTGGGAAAGCATGCTGATTAGTGATGTCTGCCATGGATGCCAGAGAGTCGCAGCTGATGAGCCATTTACCACCAGCCACGCTGGGCGACAGTGATTATCAAACCTTCTAAACTGATCCATAGAAAGAAAAACATTTAACATTGTGGTCTAGTGACCATAAACAAAGATAACTCTACAAATACATGTGTATACACATGTACATAATATACAATTAAAACAAGCTTCACAAACCATATTTATTGCCTTTACTGAATATGATAACGTGTCCTACCCACACCCCCGGAAGTCAGGCTAGAAAAGCCTGTGGAACCCTTCTCGGAATAATATTTTTAAACAGATAAAGTACATCAGATTACAAAAGAAACCAATTATAATAAAATCCAGTCATCAAATATTAAATAAATTTGTGTTTCAGTAACGTACTTCTTTATTAATGCATTAAATAATAAGACCTCTTGGCAAATCTAATAAGTACTGTAATTTTGAAAGAGAGATGAGTGTAAGTGGCATTTGGAGAGATTTGCAGTAGCTGTAGTGATAGGAAGAGATCTGTAATTTTCATTGTTGCCTAAGTCACAGGAGTTATTAATCACTACTGTAATTCATGGCCTCCTGACATTTGCAATTGAGGGCAATGCTAAATTGCTGTTGAGGTTAGTAAAATAAAGACGGCATTTCTTCCCCACTCCCAGCTTACGCATTCTTTGCGTTCTATACACAGACAGCTTGAGTTCTGTACACAGATGAGTGGATGGTGGTCTGTGGACCCCAGTTTAAAAATCCCTGACCTAGAGCGACCTCATTTTGGTACAGCTACCAAAGGGTATGTCTGGAAGTTGCCGTGTGCTGTAAGCCCTCCCTGTCCCGCAAAGAGGTCCTGAGGTTACCTGCCCGGTTGATCTTGGACGGCAGCATAGGAGCATTAAGCACTTCATCTTCGTCCTGCTCATCAATGACCTTACACTGACGCAGGTAGGGCGTGAGCTTGGCGGGGTTGATGTAGCGGCTGAGCATGTGCCGGTTACACTCCACGTTCTCCCACAAGGCGTCCTCTTCATCCTTCAGCGTCTCCATGTAGTCATCCATCTCTGGCCCTCCTCCTTTTAGACATAAACCCCAACAAGCTTAATAAAAGAGTCTCACTGGAACAGCTCTATAAACTCCTCTGGAGTGATCTCTAGAATATATTAAGTTAAAAAAAAGTCCAGTACAGTAAAGTATATATGGCATTTTACCTTTTATCTAAGAAAGGGGGTATGAATATAAAAATATATATTTCCTTATATACTAAACATAAACAATGGAAGTTTAAGCCATAAAATTTTTAAAAGATTATTTATAGGGCAGAGAGGGAAAATCCTGCGGTTGCAGTCTACCCTTTCCATCCAAGTTTTTATGTCTTACTAAAAATGTATAGTTCCCTAAACAATATATACTATTGGTTTTTGTTTTAAAATTTCACATAAATGGTGTCATACTGTATATTTCCTTTTTCAACATGTTTTTCTCCCTCTACATTTTTTTTTTTGAGATTTATCTAGGTGGATACATACAGATCTAAGTCATTCATTTTTAAAAACAGCTTTATTGTGATATAATTCACATACCATACAAGTTACCTTTTTAATATATTCAATTCAATGATTTTAGTATATTCATAGAATTGTGCAACCACCACCACAATCAATTTAAAAACATTTCTGTCATTTCAAAAAGAAGCTCCTCACCCTTTATTAGCCACTCTCAATTTCCCTCTAATCCCTGCCCCTCCATCCCATGTAACTACTCATTCACCTTCTGTCTGTATAGATTTGCCTTTTCTGTACATTTTATACAAGTGAAATCCTACAATTTATGGTCTTTCTTGGCTGGCTTCTTTCACTTAGCAACTTTTCAAGGTTTGTTCCTGTTGTAGCATGTATCAGGACTTCATTTATTTGAAATTGCTCAGTGATTTTTTCATTGCATCGACACGCCACATTTTGCTTGTCTGTTCATTCACTAATGGACATTTGAGTTGCTTCTGCCTTTTGTCTATTATGAACAATGCTGCTATGAACGTTCATGTACCAGTTTTTGTGTGACTGTATGTTTTTATTTCCCTTGGGGAGATACATAGGAGTGGATTGTTAGGCCATATGGCAACTCTATATTTAACATTTTGAGAAACTGCCAAACTGTTTTCCAAAGCAGCTGCATCATTTTACATTGCCACCAGCAAGCCATGAGGGTTTTAATTCCTCCATATTCTTGCTAACACTTGTTATTGTCTGTCTTTTTTTATTACAGCTCTCCTACTGAGTGTGAAGTAGCATCTCATTGTGGTTTTGATTTGCATTTCCCTAAAGATGTTGAACATCTTTTCATGTGCATATTGGCCATTTGTGCATTGAGAAATGTCCATTCAAATCCTTTGCCCATTTTAAAATTGTGTTGTTTGTCTTTTTATTATTGAGTTGTAGGATTTTGTTATGTATTCTGGATGCAAGCCACTTATCAGATATATGACTTGCAAATATTTCTCTCATTCTGTCAGTTGTCTTCACTTTCTTAAAAGCATTGTTTGTAGCATAAAAGTTTTAAATTTTGAGGTAGTCCAATTTATTTTTTTCTTTTTTTTCACTTGTACTCTTGGCATGTATCTAAAACACCATTGTCTAATTCAAGAGGATGAAGATTTACTCCTGTTTTTTTCCTTTGAATATTATACCTTAGCTCTTACATTGAGGATGATCCATTTTGAATTAATTTTTGTGTATGGTGTGAGGTAGGGGTCCAACTGCATTCTTTTGTGTGTGGATGTCCAGTTGTCCAAGCACAGTTTGTTTGAAAAGACTATTCTTTCCCCATTGAATGATTTTGCTATCCTTGTTGACAATCAACTGACCATAAAAGTAAACATTTGTTTTTGCACTATTGATTCTATTCCATTGATCTATATGTGTATCCTTATGCCAGTACTACATTGTCTTGATTATTGAAGATTTGTAGATTTGTAGTAGGCCTTGAAATTGGGAAGTATGAGTCTCCTAAACTTGTTCTTTTTCAAGATTGTTTTGGTTATTAGGTGCCTTTTACAACTCTTACGAATTTTGGGATTAGGATGTCAATTTGTGCAAAAAATGCAGTTGGTATTTTGGTAGTGAATCTGCTGAATATCTAGATCAATTTGGGGAGTACTGCTACCTAACAATATTAAATCTTCTGATCTATGAACATGGTGATGTCTTTCTTTAAATCTTCTTTAATTTCTTTCAGCAATGTTTCATAGTTCTCAGTGTACAAGTCTTGCACTTCTTTTGTTAAATATATTCCTAAGTATTTCATTGTGTTTGATGATATTGTAAATGGGAGTTTTTTTCTTAATTTCATTTGTGGAATATTCATTGCTGGTCTATAGATATATAATTTATTTTTGTATATTGACCTCGTATTCTGCAACCTTGTGAAATCATTTATTAGTTCTCATAATTTGTTAGAGACATCTTATGATATCCTATATATAAGATCATGTCATTTGCAGATAAAGATAGTTTTACTTCTGTCTTTCCAATCTGGGTGCCTTTTATTTCTCTTCCTTGCCTAATTGCTCTTGCTAAAATACCTCCAGTACTATGTTAGATAGAAGTGTTGCCAGCAGGAATTCTTGTTTTGTTACTGATGTTAGCGGACAGCATCCAGTCTTTCACTGTCAAGTATGACATTAGCTGTAGGCTTTTGCTTTTGTTTTTAGAATAGACGTCCTTTATCTATTCCTAAACAGGTTGAGGAAGTTTTCTTACCTTCTTGGTTTATTGAATGTTTTTACCCCGAAAGGGTTCTTAATTTTGTCAGATGCTTTTTCTGCATTTATTGAGGCTGCCATGTGGTTTTTGTTTTTTATTCTGTCGATATGGTTACACTACCTGACTTTCAGCTGTTAAACCAACCTTATATTCCTGGCATAAATCCCACGTGGTCATGGTATATAATTCTTTTTATATGTTGCTGGATTTAATTAGCCAGTTTTTAAAAATAGGATTTTTGCATTCATATTCATAGGAGATATTGGTCTGTAGTTTTCTTTTCCTGTGATGCCATTGTCTGGTTTTGATATCAGGGTATATCAGGGTATTTCTTTTCCGGTGATGTCATTGTCTGGTTTTGATATTGGCTTCAGAATGATTTAGGAAGTGTTGCTTCCTCTCCTGCTTTTTGGAAGCGGCTTTTAAGAATTGGTATTAATTTATCTTTTGTTTGGTAGAACTTACAAGTGAAGACATCTGGGCATGGGTTTTTCTTTGTGGATTATTTTTACAAATTTAGCCTCCTTACTTATTACAGGTCTGTTCATATTTTCTGTTTGTCTTGAGCCAGTTTCAGTAGTTTGTGTCTTTCTAGGAATTTGTCCACTATATTTAAGTTATCCAATTTATTGGCAGCAATTGCTCACAGTTCCCTTCATAATTCTTTTTATCTCTGTAAGTTCAGTTATAATTTCCCCCCTTTCATTTCTGATTCTAGTAATTTGCATCTTCTCTTATTTTGTTGATATATCAAAGAACCAACTTTTGGTTTCATTAATTCTCTGCATTCCTTTTCTATTCTCAGGTTCATTTGCTTCTGCTCTAGTCTTGATTATTTCCTTTCTTTTCCTTGCTTTAGGTTTAGTTAGCACTTCTTTTTCTACTTTTGTAAGACAGGAGGTAAAATTGCCTTTGCAAAATTTATAACAAAACTTCTGACAGTGAAAGAGATCTGACGTAACCAATTCCATCTTGCTTCTAACCTCTAAGCTGTCCTTGTTCATTCCTGGGCAGAGGCCAAACTGATTTTGGGAGGAACTTAGTTCATAGATTAATGTATTATTCTGCTCCTGTCAGATGGAGTGTACTACAGATGTCTGTTAGGTCTAATTTATTTTTTTTGAGACAGAGCCTCTCTCTGTCACCCAGGCTGGAGTGCCGTGGTGCAGTCGTGGCTCACTCCAGCTTCTGCTTCCTGGGTTTCCGCCAGCGCGTCTGGGTAATTTTTGTATTTTTAGTAGAGACAGGGTTTCACCATGTTGGCCAGGCTGGTCTCGAATTCTTGATCTCAAGTAATCCACCTGCTTTGGCCTCCCAAAATGCTGGGATTACAGGTGTGAGCCACCAAGCCCGGCCAGGTCTGGTTTGTTTATAGTGCTGTGCAAGTCTCTTATTTGTTGATCTTCTGCCTAGTTGTTCTATCCATTATTGAAAGTAGAGTAATAACGTCTTCAACTCTTTTTTTTTTTTTGAGACGGAGTCTCACTCTGTCACCCAGGCTGGAGTGCAATGGCGTGATCTCGGCTCACTGCAACGTCTGCCTCCCGGGTTCAAGTGATTCTCCTGCCTCAGCCTCCCGAGTAGCTAGGATTACAGGCGCCTGTCACCACGCCTGGCTAATTTTGTATTTTTAGTGGAGATGGGGTTTATCCATTTTGGCCAAGCTGGTCTCGAACTCCTGACCTCAGGTGATCCACCCGCCTTGGCCTCCCAAAGTGCTGGGACTACAGGCATGAGCCACTGTGCCCGGCCAACGTCTTCAACTCTTATTGTTGAATTGTGTATCTCTCCCTCCAGCTCTGTCCGTCTTTGCTTCATGTATCTGGGGCTCTGATAGATGCACATGCTTATAACTCTTATAGCTTCCCAGTGGATTGACCATTTTATCATTATGAGATGTTCTTTAGCCACAGCCAAGTTCCTGGACCTGGGGATTTCATATGTGGTGGGATGGGTGAGTGTGCTGGGGGCAACTGAGCTAGAAGGTGGCATTGGTGTAGCCATGGAGGTTGGAGCTCAGCCAGGGTGAAGAGACATGCAGGCAGGTCAAGGCTATCAGGGCAGAGAAGAGAAAAGCAAGCAGAGGAAGCTGGTCTGCCAAGTGGCACTATGGCGAGACTACGAGGTTCCATGAGAAGCGGATGGCCGGGGTCATCTCTCTTGGTGCATAACTCAGTTCCCAACCTCATGAACCTTGGCCTTCTGTGGTGTCTGGTCCTTGTTGTAGGCCTTCTATATCCCTCCACTTTCCCCATTAATTTGAGCTATCAAATTTTTAAAAAAAAAATATTTTTAGAGACAGGGTTTCGCTCTGTCACCCAGGCTGGAATGCAGTGGGGCAATCCTAGCTCATGGCAGCCTCAAACTCCTGGGCTCAAGCAATCCTCCCATCTCAGCCTCCTGAGTGGCTAGGACTACAGGTGTATGCCTCCACCCCTGGCTATTTTGAACATTTTTTGTAGAGACAGGGTCTCACTACAGGCATGCACCACCGTGCTGTAGTTTGTCCAGGCTAGTCTCAAACTCCTGGCCTCAAATGATCCTCCTATCTCAGCCTCCCAAAGTGCTGGGATTATAGGCATGAGCCACCACTCTTGGACAGTTTGAGATATTTCAGGTGTGATTTTGTTCCCTGCAACCAAAGTGCCTTGAGTGAAAATGTGTATTTGCTGTTGTGAGCAAAAGTTATATTTAAAGTAATTAAAAATGAGGATTCGGTCTCCATTCAATCCAATGAACTTTGCATAGACGACAACCTCCTTAGTTCCCTGCCTTAAGTCCTGACCTCTACAAGCCTTTTGCTAACACATGGCACTGGCCACCTGAGTCAGAGCCAGCAACACCACAGACATGCCCACAACAGTGGCTCATTCTGACAACACGATCACGTGATCATTTGCATTCACAAAGGAAAATGTACTTGCTTTTATTATTTTCAAGAAGTGGACAGCCTAAGAATTTTATTCAATGAATTATTTATTGACTACGTGGCAGGCACTGCTGGTGTCTCTCCACACTACCCCCTGACTTCCTGCTAACGGAATCCTTTTTTTTTTCCCCCCAAAACCAGGCAGTCTGATGCTTCAGGGAGGCTGAATACCTTTTGAGCTGCAAAGAGCGGCCCTCGTTTGGTCTCTCCCAGTAGTGTAGAAACAGGCAGGTGAAGTGCTTTTGGCCATGCAACCTGCAGGAACACACACTGGGGGCAGCTCTGGAGGTTTTCCTTGATCTTTAACAGTGACACCCTGTCCTTGGGCTTTTGGCTGTGACTGTGTAAAGATGGATGTGATAGTCTGGGTCGCTGCACCTCAGCCTGTACCCCTCAGGTGACATCAAGGACCGAGGGTCTTTCCAGCTCTCTGCTCTGCCATCCTGAGGATTCACCCTGAGATGAGGGCTGGAAAGATCCTCGGTCCTTGATGTCATCTCCTGGGCACTGAATGAACCAGCACTGGGCTCCTCCCACCTCTGGACTCCTGTAAAACATAAATGCTCTTTGTTCCAAGCCTTTTGAAGTAGAGTCTACTGTGATCTGCAAGCCCAAAGCCTCCTAACTAGTAAATACATCTACTTAGCACAAAGACTTGCTCAGCACCATGAATGCACAAGAGAGCTGAAAGTCAGGTGTTAAGAAGCTTACACCTTTTGCGGGGTCAGAAGGCAAGTGCCAAGGAATTAAACAGCAGTTCAAGGCAAGAAGACGGGCAGGTCTGGATGGACCAAGAAGCATTACTTATCAGCCTTCATGAACAAGGAGGCTGTAGTTGGCACATGCCAACCACCTGTTACAAGAGTGCTCAGTGAGATAGAAAGCCTTCCTCCCGGGACCAGGGTGACCCGGTGCAGCCACCTCAGCAGCCTTGCAGCTAAGCAGAAAATAACTAGGGCAAAATCTTTCTAAAGCAGAGATGAAAGGGATGCTCCTACCTCATAGCTCTCTGCAGCCTCGACCTCCCAAGCTCCAGCAATCCTCCTACCTCAGCCTCCTAAGTAGCTGGGACTATAGGCACACACCACCATGCCCGGTTAAGAGACCCTCCTACCCCAGATGCAGTGAAATCACAGACCCTGGATCTCGTTGAAACCTGTCCCATCGTTAATGCCCCTGTGCAGCGCAGTTGCTTAGCAAGCAGGGGTGAAGAGGAACTTGGGAAAGCCGACCAGTTTGTGAGTGCCTGGAGAGAAAGGGCCTCTTCATCCTCAGCCGACTCGAGTGAGCACTGGCTCTGTGCCGAGCACTGGGCTGGGAACAGAGGGTGCAAACACATTTCCCACACAGTTCCTGAGCTGCAAGCTGCTCAGAGGTTGGTGGTAAGTGTCAGCCGCCCACACAAGCCCCGGTGGGAGGAACAGCATCCTCTGGAACCCTGCAGAGAGGGCAGCCGCACGCCCTGCTGGCGGAACAGGAAGTGCTTCCCCTCTGGGCTGCACGTGTGCCAGGCACCGGGCCTGACCCTTTATAGAAATTATCTCATTTGGCCGGGCGTGGTGATTACACCTGTAATCCCAGCACTTTGGGAGGCCAAGGTGGGTAGATCACTTGAGGTCAGGAGTTCAAGACCAGCCTGGCCAACGTGGCGAAACCCAGTGTCTACTAAAAATACAAAACATCAGCTGAGCATAATTTTTTTTTGTAAACATACAAAACGAAACCCTACTGGTTAAGGATATACGGCAAAACTATACCAAGAAACAAGGGACTGATGAAAATCAGAATGGTGGCTTCCCCTGGGGAGGGGCCATGAGTGTCCCCTGGGGACATGAGTGTCCATGTCATTGTTCTGTGTCTCATGGATACACATTATGTATACATATTTATATGTATGAAATATTTCATGGAAATTAAATCTATGGAGAGTGTAGCCAGCCTCGAAAGAAAAAAAAAATGTCTCAGACACAATTCGAAATGTATTTTACCTTCAAGCACTTCTCTCTAACTCAGGCTGACTCAGCCTCATCACCGGGACGAACCCCGCGGCTCTGTCAAGCTCTGGGCAGTTTCTTTGAAGGCAGTTTTCTCAGAAATGCACCCAGAGGCCCCGAGGCTCTGAGCTTTAACAGCCTTGCAGGTTGGATGGCCCGTCCCTGCCTAAGTTTTAACCAGAGCTTGTCGCAACCCGCAGCTCGGACCCAACCTTCGGCAGGGTTTGACTTCCAGTGTGAGACAGGTCCTAGGCCACACGAGTCTCTCTGCAAATGGCTGAAAAGCAAGTGCCAGGCCCCCAGGCCAGACTCCACAGGAAGGGCTGTGTTGCTCACCTTCCCTGGGAACCAAAGGATCTGGAGGTGACCCACCGGAGGATGAATTCCATGAGAGCTGCTGGCCTCACGTCCCAACTCACTCATTCAAGACCTCTATTGTGGCTTCCTCTTGCTGTTATGATAAAGTTCCAATCTTTTTTTATTTTTATTTTTTGAGATAGGGTCTTACTCTGTTGTCCAGGCTGGAGTGCAGTGGCGTGATCTCAGCTTGCAGCAGCCTCTGCCTCCTGAGCTCAAGCAATCCTCCTGGCTCCGCCTACTGAGTAGCTGGGACCACAGGCAAAACCACCATGCCCAGCTAATATTTTAAAAATTATTTTTGTAGAGATGGGGTCTTGCTGTGTTGCTGACGCTGGTCTCAAACTTCTGGGCTCGAGTGATCTTCCCGCCCTGGACTCCCAAAGTGCTGGGATTACAGGCATGACCACCATGCCAAGCCACGATCAACTTTTTTTTTTTTTTTTTTTTTTGAGACAGAGTCTTGCTCTTTTGCCTAGGCTGGAGTACAGCGGCACCATCTCGGCTCACTGCAGCCTCGGCCTCCTGGGTTCAAGTGATTCTCCTGCCTCAGCCTCCTGAGTAGCTGGGATTACAGATGCCCACCACCGTGCCTGGCTAATTTTTGTATTTTTTATAGAGACAGGGTTTCACCATGTTGGCCAGGCTGGTCTCGAACTCTCAACCTCAGATTATCCACCCGCCTCGGCCTCCCAAAGTGCTGGGATTTACAGGTGTGAGCTACCGTGCCTGGCCCATGTTCAGCATCTTGATCTTGATCTTGAGACCCTGCGAGGTTTGCCTTCTGCCAGCCCCACATCTTATCACAACTGCATCCTGGGCCCGACAGCCTTTTCTCTGATTGTCTCCCAAGCTCCAGCTAGTGTCAGAGCCTGATCCCTGCCCCTCCCTCCCTTCACTACCCGAGCCCCTCCGCCAAGTCTCAGGTTACCCTCACTTGCCTTTTTTCCAATATAAAGGAACGGCCAGGCACAGTGTCTCCTGCCTGTAATCTCAGTGCTTTGGGAGGCAGAGGCATGGGGATCGCTTGAGGCCAGGAGTTTGAGACCAGTCTGGGCAACATAGGAAGGCCCTGTCTCTACAACAAATTTAAGAATGCACCAGATTTGGTTGTGTGTGCCCGTGGTCCCAGCTACTTGGGAGGCTAAAATGGGAGGATCACTTGAGCCAAGGAGGTGGAGGGCTGCAGAGTGTTATGATCACGTCACTGCACTCCAGCCCCGGTGACAGAACAAGACCCTGTCTCTCCATGATGTAGAGGGGTATAGAGGGGAGAACAGATGCGGAGTACCTGGCATGGAGGGGTGCTCACACACAACGGCTGCTATCCCGTCATTGGGGTGTGACTTTCACACTTTCCGGCCAGATCTTGTCTTCCCTCGAGCCAGGCTCCCGTTGCATCTGGACTTGCAGTGCTCGGGATCTGAAAAGGAAGAGACAATCAGTCTTGGAGCGGGAGGCAGAGGATGGAGGGAAAGGGAACCGTTCTGGGATCAAAGCGATGCTCAGCTTTGGAAGAAAAGGCCAGGAAGTCCTGAGGGGCGTGTCACCCTCGATGACATTGGCAGAGTGGACCCCACACCAGGGGCTACAGGGGGAGAAAGGCTTCTGTCCCACCCCGTGGAGTGGACAGCCTGGGAGGCCACTGACACAGGCCCCGAGAGCCCTGGGGATGGGGAGGAGGGAAGATAGCAGCCTTGGGCATGCTCGTGGCCAGTGTGGAAGATCTTTGATGGAAAAGGCTTTGATGGAAACCTCTGCAGACTGGAGCTGCTCTAATCAGTGCTAATTCATTAGGTCAAAAGCAGCAAACCCCGTTCCCAAACCCTGAAGAGTTCCCGTCACTGTGAACTATGTCTTTAACCTCCAGCCTGCCATGGATTTGGGCAGGAACACGTGGTGGCCCACACATGCTGTAATTTCCCAAGGGCGGTGTTCCTTATGGTGACTGACGAGGCCACCGCTAATGTCCCGCTCAGCCATCTGGGAGCCCAGCTGGGGGTTTGGGTTTTTTGGGGGAAGGGTCAGTTCTCCTTCTAGAGAAAGGAGGGCAGGATCTCACTCTGTTACCCAGGCTGGAGTGCTGTGGCACAATCATGGTAAGAGGGAAAGGTGGGGTTCAAACCCTGGTATGGTGGAAAGAGCCTTACGCCAGTCCCCAAAGCTGCTTGGAACCTGGTGGGCGGGCCTCAGGCTGCTGCTCTAGGAGGGCTGCATTCAGGAGTGACAGGGACCCTGAGCTGCTGATGTCTGATCAGGGACTTGCTTGGTTTTGGCTTCGAAGACTAATCGGAGGTGACATGAGATCTCCCAGGGCTGACAGAAGCTGTTCCTGTCGGGCATCGGCTGGGGTTGGAGTGAACTGTCAGAAGCCCTCAGCCCCGGGGAGGTGGTGGCGACAGCCATCTCTAGAGGACACCATCTCCCTGGTCTCCTCACGGCCTCCCTGCCCTGTGGCTGGGACAGGGCTGGGGGCCAGGGCTGGGTGGGTAAGGGAATCACAGAACCCAGGGCCTCTGCAGAGGCAGCAGAGCAGTCCACAGGCCAGTCAGCAAACATAGAGGGAAATTATACCGCCTGCATTTTTTAAAAAAGAGAATGTGTTTATCATCAGAAAAAAAAAGGCTTTAAAAAAATTATAAGGAAGGCTTCAATTGTGGCCAGGCATGGTGGCTCATGCCTATAATCCCAGCACTTTGAAAAGTTGAAGTGGGAGGATTGCTTGAGGTCAGGAGTTCAAGACCAGCTTGGGGCAACATAGCGAGACCCCATCTTTAAAAAAAAAAAAAAATTATCTGGCCTGATGGCATACACCTGTATCTCAGCTACTCAAGAGGCTGAGGTGGGAGGATCGCTTGAGCCCAGGAGGTTGAGGCTATAGTGAGCCATGATTGTGCCACTGTACTCCAGCCTGGGTGACAGAGCAAGATCCTATCTCAAAGAGAAAAAAAAGAAAGGTTTTAATTACAAGAAAGGAGAAACAGGGCTGGGCGCGGTGGCTCACACCTGTAATCCCAGCACTTTGGGAGGCTGAGGCGGGCAGATCAGCTGAGATCGGGAGATCGAGACCAGCCTGACCAACATGGAGAAACCCCGTCTCTACTAAAAATACAAAAATTAGCTGGGCGTGGTGGCGCATGCCTGTAGTCCCAACTACTTGGGAGGTTAAGGCAGGAGAATCGCTTGAACCCGGCCGGCAGAGGTTGCAGTAAGCCGAGATCGTGCCATTGCACTCCACCCTGGGCTGTAAGAGTGAAACTCTGTTTCCAAAAAAAAAAAAAAAGGAGAAACAGGCTTGAACAACTCCCCTTGCTATTCTACCCCTACCCCCTACCCACTATGTCAATGTAGGTTGGGGAAACTAAGGCAAAAGAACACCAATACTAAGGCTGGGCTGTTTCTGCCCTTAGAATTTTGATGACAGCATTTGGGAACTTGGTCCTCAGGTCAGGGAAGATTTCTAGGATTAAAAGTCAATCTCTTGACCACTTGCAAGACTGGCTCAGAGGTATAACATGCAACTGACCAAACATCATCCCTCGTGCTTACAGACTATCCAGGGTGTGCCAGACACTTTGTTAGATGTCACTGACAAACCTCCAGAACCCTTTGAGGTAGGCGGTATTATCATCACCACCAACACCTTACAACCAAGAAAACAAAAGCTTAGAGAGGGCTGGGCACGGTGGGTCATGCCTGTAATGCCAGCACTTTGGGAGGCTGAGGTGGGCGGATCACTTGAGCTCAGGAGTTCAAGACCAACCTGGGTAGCATGGCAAAACCCCGTCTTTACAAAAAATTAGCTGGGCATGGTGGCACGCGCCTGTGCTCCCAGCTATTTGGGAGGCTGAGGCAGGAGGATCACTTAAGCCTGGGAGGTCGAGGCTACAGTGAGCCAAGATGGTACCACTGCATTCTAACCTGGGTGACAGAGGGAGATCTCTGTCTGAAAACAAAACAAAACAAAACAAATGCTTAGAGAGGTTCAAGTTCATATACTTAGCATAAAGTTAGGATTTGGACCCAAGGTTTTCTGACTTCCCCTTGATTGCTAGTATATAGCATCTAGAATTGCTTTTTATTTTTTTAAGTTTACCTTTTTAAAGGGTTGTAACCAGAAAGTATAAGTGCAAAAGCTCCCTGAAATGTCACTTTTACATATAAGCTTAAGACAGAGTGAAAACCGTGCTCTGAGATGGCAGATACTGGCTCAAGGTTAAAAAGAACAACTATTGCTTCTCAAAAGCGGAATCAATTGCTTAGTGCACTGTAGATTCCTCATGGTGGTGTTTTCCAAGTACAATCAATGCCCATTCACCGCACAATGAAGCCTGCTAGTTGACAAACAAAATGTTAGTTTTTCTTTTTTTCCTTTTTTTTCTTTTTGAGACGGAGTCTTGCTCTTATTGCCCAGGCTGGAGTGCAGTGACATGATCTCCACTCACTGCAACCTCTGCCTCCTCGGTTCACGTGATTCTCCTGCCTCAGCCTCCCAAGTAGCTGGGATTACAGGTATGCACCACCATGCCCGGCTAATCTTTGTATTTTTAGTAGAGATGGGGTTTCATCATGTTGGCCAGTCTGGTCTCGAACTCCTGACCTCAGGTGATCCAATAGCCTTGGCCTCCCAAAATGCTGGGATTGCAGGTGTGAGCCACCGTGTCTGGCTGGAAAATGCTGTTTTTTGTTGCCTCTCACTTAAGAATAAATAGATAGACAAGGATCACTTGATGGTTGAGGAAAGTCTCCACATGAAAGGCAGAGATCAAAAGGGTCACAGGGACGCAAGGAACCTGCTAGAAGCAGACAATGCACAGAATAAGAGAAAAATTTAAAAAACACAATCTGGCTAGCACAGTGGCTCACACCTGTAATCCCAGTACTTTGGGAGGCTAAGGTGGGAGGATTGCTTGAGCCCGGGGATTCGAGGCCAGTTTAGACAGTATAACGAGCCACTGTCTCTACAAAAAATCAAAAAATTAGCTGGGCATGGTGATATGTACCTGTAGTCCCGGCTACACAGGAGGCTGAGGCAGGAGGATTGCTCGACCCCAGGAGATTGAGGCTGCAGTGAGCCATGTTTGCACCACTGCACTCCAGCCTGAGCAACACAGTGAGACCCTGTCTCAAAAGAAACCCCCAAAACATAACCTGATAATTAAGAATCATTTAGAGATGAGATGAAGCATTGTATCCATAAAACAATGGTAGGGTGCTAAGAAGAGGAACGATCAAAGAAAAAGTTATTAGCAATTAAAAATAAGGCAGCAGAAATTTAAAATCAGTGGAAGGCTTGGAAGATAAAGTTGGGGAACTTTCCTGAAAAGTTAAATAAAAAGTTAAAGAGAAGGAAGATAAGAGGGGAGGGAATGAGATCAATTTAGAAGGTCTAATATCCAATAAATAGAAATCCTAAAAAGAGATGACAATGACTGTGTCTTCTTGTTATATATCTTCCAGGGATAGAATATAAATCAAGGGATGAAACTATCAGAGAAATAATATTAGAGAATTCTCTGAATTTAAGAGCATGACACTTCAGACTTAATAGGTCCTTTGAATATTAGTACAATCAGTGGAAAAGAACCTTCTCAGTGCACATTGTTCCAAAAATTCTGGCCACCAGGGAATAAGAAAAGACCCTAGAAGCTTCCAGAGAGAAAACCTCAGGTCACATGAAGAAGAATGGAAGCAAATATACCATCAGACTCCTCAATACAAATACTGGAAGCTGGGAGAAAATGAGGCAACGCCTCCACGTTTTTGATGGAAAATACTTTCTTACCTAGGATCCTATATCCACCCAAACTATTGTGTGTGAAAATACAATAAAATTATTTTCAGAAAAGTAGGAACTCCAAATATTTGTCTCCTATGCACCTTTTCATTGGAAGCTACTAGAGGATACGATGCAGCAAAAAGAGGAAGTCAGCAATAAAGAGGAAGGTATGGAGCTCACAAAGCAAGGAATCTTTGTGGGGAAGCAGCAAGGAAAGTCCCAGGATGAAAGCAAAGCGGCCAGGAACGATCAGCCAAGATTGTAACAGGATCATGGAGGGTCCACAAGGGAGAGGTGGCCAGGGGAAAAACAGAATGATTTTCTGATACATTTGATAACTCAGGAAATCATATTGTTAGGCAAATGACAGATCTGAGAGTCAGATGGGAAAAAATTAAGAATAAGTACATTTAAAAGAAACCCCAAGCAAATGCAAAGGAAAAAAAAAAAAAAAAAAAAAAAAGAGGCAATATTAACTCCAGGAAAAAACAAAAGTGCAGACAAGAAAGAAAATCATAGCACACAACTTGCCTTCACATGAACAATATTTACCTAGTTATAATAATATAACCACCACAGATGAATCAACACAACAGATTGTGACCTAATGCAATGAGAGAATGGAGGAAGGGGAAGTGCTTTGAATGGGTTACTAGTAAAAGAGAGCTAAATTCTCATCTATCTAACAGTATGTCAATCGATAATATCTTAAAACTAATATATCAACAAATAGCAAGGCAAACATTATTTAGACCTAGTGAAAAAGAACAGAAGAAATAACAGAAGAAAACAAGGTGAAAAAGAGGTGGTTTTGTTTGTTTGTTTTGTTTTTTTGTCTAGTTTTTTTTTTTTGAGATGGAGTCTTACTCACTCTGTTGCCCAGGATGGAGTACAGTGGCACGATTTCGGCTCACTGTAACCTCCACCTCCCAGGTTCAAGTGATTCTCCTGCCTCAGCCTCCCGAGTAGCTGGGATTACAGGTAAGCTCCATGTCTGGCTAATTTCTGTATATTTAGAAGAGATGGGGTTTCACCATGTTGGCCAGGCTGGTCTCTCAAACTCCTGACCTTAAGTGATTCACCTGCCTGGGCCTCCCAAAGTGCTGGGATTATAGGTGTGAGCCACTGCGCTTGGCCTGAAGAAGAGTTTGAAGTGATTGCCTCTGGGTATCAGGACTAAGGGATGATGATGGCTGGGTTGAGGAGCGATGTTTTTCTTACAAGCCTATTTTACTTTCTTATTTTTAATTTTTTAATTAAAAAATATAATAGAGATGGGGTTTTGTCATGTTGCCCAGTCTGGTCTTGAATTCCTGGACTCATTCCCACCCTCCTTGGCCTCCCAAAGTGTTGGAATTACGGACATGAGCCACCATGCCTGGTGTATTTTGCATGACTCATGTATTACTTTGGTAAAAAATAAAACTAACTAAAAGAAAAAAACCACATGTCAGTCATTGGAAATACGGATAATGCATTTAAGGATGAAGAACAAAATAGTTATCTTCAGTCTTCGCACACACACCACGTTCCATCTTTTGCAATGCTTGTGAGTCAGCTCACCCCTTCCTAAACTGAAACTGCTGACTGTGTACCTGGCTATTCATGGATATCACCTTGATTAATCTTCACAGAAGCTCAATTAGGTGGTTTTATTACTCCCATTTTATGGATGAGAAGGTAGGATCAGAGCGTTCAATAATGGAGTGAGATCTCACAGCGAATAAGTGGAAGAGCAGAGATTCCTACTCAGCCTCCCTGAACTCCACATCATCTGATCTTAATTAAACTAGCAATCATCCCAGCTAACGTTTATTAAGCATAGCATCTAATCGAACCAATTATATTCCTTGCTTCCTGAGCTCCAAATCTTCCTCTTTATTACTGTGTTTGTGTGTGTGTGTCTAGAGACAGGGCCTCACTATGCTCTGGAATTACAGATATGAGCCACCTTGCCCAGCCTCTTTATTAATTTAAGCTGTCATTTTGCTGGAACTTATACTCGAATAGCTGCCTCTGAAAAGGCATATGGAGTTGTTATTTGCCAGATATCGTGCTAAATGCTCTATGTGGATTATCTCATTTAATACACAAAACAACACTATGAGGTAAATACTCCTACCCTCCTCATTTTATAGAAGAGGAAACTGAGGCACTCACAGAGAGTTCCAGCAACTTGCCACATGTCTGTCTCATCTCTGTATCCCCAGGAGAACTTAGCATGGAGCTATACTCTTAGGAGGTGTTCAATATATATATTTGTAGAGTGGATAAATACAAATAAATATCAAATCTTGAATAAAATAAACATTAAGATTCCCATTGCTTCAAACCCAGGGAGTCCTCTGGAAATGAGCTGTCTTTCGGGGGCAGACACCTCTTTTTGCCAAAAGCTGCCTCAGTGCAAAAGCTCTGGAACCAGGAGGAGATAAACAGTCAGTTAGATAAATGCATCTCTGGTTAATTGATTTGCCTGCATGATTGGAGTGAATGGCTTGATATGCAGGGTTTAATTATTCCAATGAAACCTCCACTTAATTGAAAGGGCTGCTAGCAAAAAAAGGGAAAGAGATTATTTAAAAGGACGATCTATTGCCCAAGAGAAAGGACTGAGGAGACATGGATACATGCCCGGACTCCAGCTATACTCAGTGTTTACAGCCCTGAAATGAAAGCTTGATGGAAAAGAGCCAGAATCATCCCTTCATGTACCACCTGCCCCATCCCCTTCATTCCTACAAAGAGGGCACTTGAAGAAGCAGCTAGAAAATTCCCCCTGCAAGATGATTCCCAGTTAACTTTTTAACCTCTGTCTATCTCAGCTCATTCAACCAAAATCCTGAGATGATATTATTTCCCATCAATTAACATGTGTTGAGCAATCAGCAGAGCTTCACTGGTACATATTTTGAAAGTAGCAATTATTTTAAATTTGCTGTGGTGTGGCAGGCACTGCCAGCTGCTGGCCCAATAGCCATTCTCTCTTACTTATTAATGGATCACCAATTTTGTCTGGGGGCATTACTGTACCCATCCAAAAACCTATATTTCCAGCATCCCTTGCAGCTAGGTGGCTATCTGACACCACTCTGGCCAGTGAGATGTAGGTGGAAGTTTCTGGATGAGACATACAGGAAAGCTCTTTTAAAGGAGGCAGATTTCAGATGAGAAGAGCCCTTTACTTGTCCTTCTCTGTCTACCTGGAATGTGGGTGTGATGCCTGGAGGCATAGCAGCTATTTTGTGACCATGAAGACAAGGCCATGCTCTAAGGATGACTGACTAGGATGCTACAAGAACCTCAGGTCATTGATGGCAGCCCTGGACAGCTAACCTTTGAGTTCTTGGTCCATGAGAAGAGTAAAATCCCTAGCAGGCAGAAAATCTGATTCTGTTTCTATTATTTGCAGCTGCAAACAGTCCTAACAGATACAAGTGCCACACACAACCCACACTTTCTAAGTCATATTGGTCCTGGCCACAGATCTCTGAGCCCTGAAATCAGAGCAACTCTCTTATCCATCTATTCCTCCCCATTCCTTTCTCCTAGAGACAAAACCAGAGTTGGCAAGTGGTCAACAAGAACTAAGTATTTAATACCATCCATGTCTAAAGTGCTGCGGCGGACAGAAACAAATGGTGCGGCTCTGAGGGGTGAGCAGTACCACGAGGAGATAAGGATCGCCCAGGAAATTGTAACTCAGGGACGACACCCTCAGCCATTGGTTTAGCCATTCCCAGCTTTCAGCGTGTAGGCAGGATGATTTATCTCACCTGCCTGCTGTGGCACTTTGATTCCCCAGCACACCCCTCACTGTGCAGTCAATGCTGTCACTTGTCCAGCCTCTGCCTTATCCCCTGGGCTGCATCTGCCCCTGCATCAGCTCTTACTCTTCCGTATACACCCAACCTCCTCCCCATGTCACGTCACAGCCGAGCTTCCCGGTCACCGTCCCTGGCAAGGCCTAGCCCCTCGATCCAGAGCACTGCCTGCCACCCCAAGCATCCCCTTGGGCACCAGGCTGCCTCTAATATTCACACCTGAAGCTCTCCAAGGGGCAACATCATTTTTAGCTGACTCAGGCAAAGGGCCAATGGCTCCTGAAGATGAAAATGTCTCATCTTGATAGCTTTTTAGGAAAGGGGAGAGCATCAGTAGGAAGTTAGAAGGGGCTCGTGTGCCCTGAACCCAGAGACCAAGGGCACCACTACACATCATCCCCCAGCCCCCCGGAATAAATCCACGCTTATTCTGCAGTGGCTTCAGATCTGTACCAAGACCATGAAATGTGGAAGGGCACACACCCCTTGTATTCCCAAAGGACATTGCTTCCTCGGTCTCCTTTTTTCTAACATCACTGCAGAAAAGCTTTTGATAGAAGCCCAATTAGGAGTGACAGATTAAAATTGTTCTGAAATGCACATCAATTCATCATGTCCGCTTTTTATGAGCATTGGCCCCATCTGGATTTCAGGTCTGTGCACAGGGCTGATTGACAGCTCTGATGGCCACCAGGAACCTTGACGGGACCACTCAGCCAGACCCAAATCCCAGAGTGAGGTCACCCTCTTGGACTCCTGTCAAGTCAGGCTTGCTATAGGACTGGCTGGGGGAAACCCTGGCCTTGATAATGAAATACGCTTCTCTCCTGCTGTTGCCTTTGAAGCCTGGTCAGCAAATCTGCCTTCCCCACAGGAGACTGAGAAGCCATTGCGACCACCAGCTGATTCCAATTTGAGACCTCGCTGTGCTTTCAAAGATGGGCTCTTGGCTTCACCTGTGCACTGGACGGACTTTGTTTCATTGCTGTGTTCTTCAGTGTCCTGGCTGTCATTTTATTGTCTGGGTTGGAAGCAACCTGGGGAGCCCATTGTCCCTCTTTGAGTTCTCCATGTCAGTGTCATGACTTGTTTGGGCCATGCTATCCAGTATGGAGTGGGCTTTTAATAAATATTTGCTGAATTGAGTGCTCTGACGTTTTATGATAAAAATATTCCATGGTCACAGAATTACATTCCGTATCAGTCCACCAAGAAGAAAGCAGTGAGCTTAAGTGCTTTTAAGTGATGGGCCCGGACGGCCACTCTGCAGTTTTGTCTGACTGCTCCAGCAGAGTGAAGACCCTCCCTTCATGTCACCTGTGTGCTGGGCACAGAACAAAATTTTGTACCACTTCTTTTTTAAATTTTTAATTGTTTTTACAGATGGGGTCTTGCTCTGTCATCCAGGCTGGAGTGTAGTGGCATGATCATAGCTCACTGCAGCTTCCAACTCCTGGGCTCAAGTGATCCTCCCAGCACAGCCTCCCAGAGCACTGGTATTACAGGGGCACACCACCACCCCTGGATAACTTTGTTCTTTAAGAGATGGAGGTCTCCCTATGTTGCCCAGGCTGGTCTTGAACTCCTGGCTTCAAGGAATCCTCCTGCCTCGGCCTCCCAAAGTGCTGGGATTTCAGGCATGAGGCAGCCTTCTGGGCCCAGTTTGTGCTTCTTACCCTCTTTTGCCTTTGCTGGTTCCTACACCTGTTGTGAATTCCCTGGAGGAGGCCTCATGTGTACCCATCAGTGCCTTTCCAGCACAGCACCTGGCCCTCCTTTGTAGCGTGACTGAATAAACAAGTCTCCTTCCAGTGTTTAGCCTGGAGACTTGACACAAAAGCAACGGCAAGGTGGAATACAGAGCCTGTGTTTCTGTGCATACATTAAATTCGGGAGGAGGAGAGTGGGAGGAAATTGTGTTACTCTTTGGTTTTGGGAATTCGAGAGACAGTTTGGAAAGCGCAAAATCAGACACGGGACAGGCACTGCCGGAGACTTGGGCATTAGCAAGCAAAACCCTGTCCCTGGGAGCCCTTGGGGCTGGCATGTGAATATGTGGGGTGGGCCCAGCGGCCCCGAGAATCTTCTCAGTGAGAGTTGGGCCCTTGAGTTTTATAGAAAAGGTCACCAGTATCATCAAATGAGTCCCACTCGGAGAGTGGCCAAGAACCAGAGGTGGAAGAGTCTGTGGGAGTCACAGTCAGATCTTAAATCTTCCTCATTATCTTCTCATCTCACTCGGCTGGCACTAGAACCCCCAAGGAGCCTGCGACAGGGTTAGGCCAGGCCGGGCCAGATGCCTTTGGATGTCAATCCTGGGAAAGTCCGCAAAGCATGGTAATGAGGGTATTCCAGAGAGACTGCGGGGAGGGGTCCCACTCACTCACTCACTTGCACATTCAGACTCGCACATTCACTCCCACTCACTAGTTTCATTCATTCACTCATTCATTTACTCACTCACCCATCCACTCACTCATTCATTTACTCATCCACTTGCTCACTCACCCATGCACTCATTCACCCACTCATTCATCCACTCACACATCCACTTGCACATTTGCTCACTCACTCACTCATCCACTCATTCACACACTCACTAACTCATTTACTCGCTCATCCACTCACTCATTCACTCACACGTCCATTCAGTCATTCATCCATTCACTCACTGACTCACTCATCCATTCACTCACTCACTCACTCACTCATTCACTCACTCATTCACTCAATCACTCACTCATTCACCCGCTCGCTCATTCACCCACTCACTCACTCGTCCACTCACTCACACATCTACTCACTTATCCACTCACTCATGCATTCACTCACCCATTCACTCACTCATTCACTCACTCATCCATTAACTCATTCACTTACTCATCCACTCATCAATTCACTCACTCATTCATTCACTCACTCACTCGTCCACTCACTCAGCCACTCACTCACTCATGCATTCACTCATTCACTC
>NC_045441.1:208939-251821 GCF_002776525.5 Piliocolobus tephrosceles
TCATTCACTCACTCACTCTTCCACTCATTCATTCACTCACTCATCCACTCACTCATCTGCTCATTCATTAATTCATTTACTCATTCATTCATTTGCTCACTCACTGACTCACTCATTAGATTCAAAAAGCATTCCTAGATGCAGAAGGCAAAAAAATAGAAGAAACTTTGACTATGAGAAGATTCAGGGAACGAAAAATGATAAGTAAGAATATGCCACACATGACAAATACAGGAGGTTCAGAGCTGAGAAAAAGAGGCAGGGAAAGAGAAACTCGGAAGAAAGATGGTGAAAACGGCCCCCAGACTCATTGGAAGAAGAAAGAAGTGGCAAGAAAGACCGGGGGCTGAGGAGCAGTGAGAAGGAGATTGGAGGAAAGAAGGAAACCTGGATCCCAGCCCAGTCTGGCCCGTATTTTAAAGTCAAGCATTAGCTCAGAGAATGCAAATCAGAGCTACAGCAGAGTGATTTACCAAGGGAATGCAGCGTGATCACTCGGGTCACTACCTGCCGCTCAAATGAGGTTATCTCCGGGGCCCAGAGCTGGCCCTGGCCGCATCACAAGCTTCCTTTGAGAGTTAGCAGGCAGCGGGACGCACACCAGGCACCTGCCACTGCCTTCTGCATTTATAAGACACACAGGAAATACACTTAGAATCGACACAGCGATCAATTTAAAATGCATTTCTAGTTGTGGGGCCATCTATTTTATGAAATACCTGCAGACGGATAAATGCAGCAATGCTTCGAAACACATTCCCAGGTGTTTGAAAGTACCTTTGCCAACTGTTTCCATCAGTTAGAAGGTTAGTGTTTTTTTTTTTTTTAATGCAGATTTCAGGTTTTCTTCCGTCGTGACAGGTGGTGGAGGCTTCTGCCTCTAGCTTTCTAATCCTCCCATTCTCATCCCAGGATCCACCAAGAGGTGCAGTCAGGGCAAGTCGCCTCAACCACAGCAGAAGAGCCCAGGGAGGGGTCCGTGTGTCTTTTCCTGGAGCTTCACAGGGCTCCCAGCTCTTCCTTCTAGAAAGGCCTTCAGGTCTGGTCAGCCCAAGTTTCACGAAGCAGCTTTTTTTTTTTGGTTTATGTTTTTAAACACATAAAATAACATACAGGCTGGGTAGGGTGGCTTACACCTGTAATCTCAGCACTCTGGGAGGCCGAGGAGGGTGGATCACCTGAGGTCAGGAGTTCACGACCAGCCTGGCTAACATGGTGAAACCCCGTTTCTACTATAAATGCAAAATATTAGCTGGGCATGGTGGCAGGTGCCTGTAATCCCAGCTACTAGGGAGGCCGAGGCAGAATTGCTTGAACCCGAGAGGTGGAGATTGCAGTGAGCCGAAATTGTACCACTGCACTCCAGCTTGGGCAACAAGAGAGAAACTCCTTTTCAAAAAAAAAAAAAAAAAAAGACACTAAAGACACTTTAATTTTTGTGTGTGTGTGTGTGTGTGTGACAGGGTCTTACCCTGCCACCCAGGCTGGAGTGCAGTGGTGCAATCAGAGTTCACTGCAGCCTTGACCTCCTGGGCCCAAGTCATCCTCCCACCTCAGGCCTCCCCCAGGAGCTGGGACTGCAGATGTACACCACCACACCCAGCTACTTCTTAAATTTTTGTATTTTAAAGATGGGAGTCTTTCTACGTTGTCCAGGTTAGTGTTGAACTCCTGGTCTCAAGCCTCAGCTTCCCCAAATGTTGGGATTGCAGGCATGAGCCACCATGCCCTGCCAGATCTGGGTTTTATTTAGGTCTTGGACTTCCTTATTTTAACCCAAGGTGTTCAAGGCTTGAGGTCAACATGCACTTTCTCATCTATCAGGCTCAGTGGGCAGATTTCTAGGCAGCAGAAGAAAAAGAAGTGGGGTGGTTTTTGAGGGCTAGGCTTGAGTGACTTTGTTAAAATGAGAGTCTCTGAGGATGCCTTCTGTTGTAGATTTAGAGAGTTGGGTGGCCAGGGTTCCACAGGCTGGGAACCCACAAATAAGGAAGCCATAACTCCTGCACTCAGGAGGTTAAAATATTGTTATGTTGTACTTGTTGGTGTGAAGTGACATTGTTCCCTCCAAAAAGGGCAGGGAGTGTAGAGGAAAGGATTGCAGGAATTCTAATCCAACAAAAAGAAAGTCAAACAAACAAAAAAACAACAAACAAACAAAAAACCAAAATCTTTGCATAAAGAGATAAAAACGGCAGTTCCCCTCTGTGTTCTAGTAGGAAGGATGTGGTCCTGTAGTCAGAGAGCCCTGGGTTTAAACTTCAGTTCTGCCATTTGTTGCTGTGTGGCCTTGGGCATGTCACTTACCCTCTCTGAGCCCCCTTTTATTGGATGAGTAGCACTAACATCTTTTTTTTTTTTTTTTTTTTTTTGTGATGGAGTCTGGTTCTGTTGCCCAGGCTGGGGTGCAGTGGCACTATCTTGGCTCATTGCAACCTCTGCCTCCTGAGCTCAAGTGATCCTCCCACTTCAGCCTCTGGAGTAGCTGGGATGACAGGCATGTGCCACTGTGCCTGGTTATTTATTTATTTGTTTGTTTGTTTGTTTGTTTATTTTTGTATTTTTCATAGAGAATGGTTTCTCCATGATGGCCAGGCTGGTCTTGAACTCCTGGCTGCAAGTGATCCACTGGCCTCAGCCTCCCAAAGTCCTGGGATTCCAGGCGTGAGCCACCGCTCCCGGCCATGAGTAGCACTAACATCTTAAGGCTACTGTGGCACGTACGGTGGGCAATGCTACTTAGCTACTCAGCCCACCCCTGTCAGAAGCTAGCAGCAAACTCAGGATAGAAACAAGAAGTTACAAACTACTCTTCCTGTCAATTGCCTCCATTCCAAGCAGAATTGAGAGAAAAACTTCAAAGATTTACCCTCGGACCTTCTGTCTGGGCTTCCGATTGGAAACTCACCCAGCCGGTGGTATTGGCATCTTTCTGTGTTTTCCATGTTCCTCTGGGCAGGGACACATCTCATATTTCCTCGTATACCCTGGCTTAGCAAGTGTCTTCCATAAATCGGCATTTCATATTCATCAAGTGATTGGTGTCCAGTGGCCAAATGCTGGCTTTCTTTCAGTCATTATAGCTTCTTCTCTTCAGCTGATCAGTCCTCTACCTCCCCGTGTGTGGGGAGAGCCTTCACCGTGACTGCTTTCTGGTGCCTGCTGTTCCCACCTAGATGGTTCCGCTGTGCCTGCAGTTTGGAGGTACGTGCCAATCCATCTTGCACTCTCTATCACTTATGGGTTAGAAGCCTAGAATAGATGGCCCTCTGATTTCTAACCTGCAGGGTGCAAACTGTCTTTACCCAGTGAAATGCCGACAGGCCAGCTGGCCGTATGTCCCACCAGGAGACCTCTTCATTTGCCAGTGTCCCCAAACATCAGTGTTATGGCAGCAACAGACATATCTGCCACCTGCTCCCACCCTGGGCAATTTCCAGACTCCGAAGGGTCTTCTTCACCATCAAAGCCAGTCTATTCTGCTGGGCACCATGGCTCATGCTTGTAATCCCAGCACTTTGGGAGGCTGAGGCGGGAGGATTGCTTGAGCCCAGGAGTTCAAGACCAGCTTGGGCAACATAGTGAGACCCTATCTCTACAAAAAAAATAAAAAAATTAGCTGGGTGTGGTGGCATGTGCCTGTAGTTCTAGCTACTTGGGAGGCTGAGGCAGGAGGATCACTTGAGACTGGGAGTTTGAGACCAGCCTGGGCAACATCGTGAGACCTTGTCTCTATAAAAAAAAAAAGTAGGCAGACATGGTGGTGTGCACCTGTGATCTCAGCTACTCAGGAGGCTGAGGTGGGAGGATCACTTGGGTCCAGGAGGTGGAGGCTACAGTGAGCCGTGATTGCATCATTAGACTTCAGCCTGAGTGACAGAGCCAGATCCTGTCTCAAAAACAAGGAAGTCCATTCTGTCCACCGGGATGTTTCTGGAGTTCAGTCATGTTTGTGGGATATTGATAACCCCACACGAGCCATCATTTTTTGGGATGATACTCGTCACTCTCTCATTGTGTAAGGGAACGAAGGGTGTATGGTAACTTCTTTACCAGTTGACCTTCAGAGGACATATTCCCAGACAACCAGGGTACAATGTCTGTGTGCGGTGGGTGTCTGCACACAGTGGGCACTCAGTCAACCTCAGAGCGGGACGACAGAATGTCTCAGTAACCAGACCCACTTGCTAGACGTGCAGGCGGACACTGACAGCCTCTAAGGGGAGACTGCCATGGTGCAGGAGAGCTGGGAAACCCCCATCTCATGCTCTAGATGGTCATGCTTGGGCAGTCTGTGACCTCACCAGGATTACTCTAGGCTGTGGCTGGGCTTCCGGCAAGGAAAATGAATAATTAAGACGCTGGAGATGGAAAACTTCAGAACACAATAGAGATTTTTAGTCTTAACCAGACAGGAAAATAAGTGTCTCAGGCTAGGCACAGTGGCTCACACCTATAATCCCAGCACTCCGGGAGGCCAAGGCGGGTGGATAGCTTGAGTCTAGGAGTTTGAGACCAGCCTGAGCAGCACAGGGAGACCCTGTCTCTTCCAAAAATACAAAAACAAGTTGGGTGTGGTGGTGTACATCTGTAGTACCAGCTACTTGAGGAGGCTGAGGCGGGAGGATCGCTTGAGCCCAGGCAGTTAAAGCCGCAGTGAACCATGATTGCGCCACTGCACTCCAGCCTCGGTGACAGAGCAAGATCTTGTCTCAATAAAATACAGTAAAAATACAATAAAAGCAGCTTCTCGATATTGAAGCACATTTGCCCATTCCGGAAAGGGTTCTCGAGAGACCTCCAAAGAGTGACCCCACCACCTCTCAATCCCCAGGAACTGACGACCCAGTGGGGCAAGTTCTAGATTATTGGTTTGTCTGATTTCGCCTTTTACTATGTGTCTTTTGTTTTTGATTTTTTGTTGAGATGGAGTTCGCCCAAGCTGGAGTGCAGTGGCGCCATCTCGGCTCACTGTAACCTCTGCCTCCTGGGTTCAAGTGATTCTCCTGCCTCAGCCTCCTGAGTAGCTGGGATTACAGGTGCACGCCACCACGCCCAGCTAATTTTTGTATTTTTAGTAGAGACAGGGTTTCACCATGTTGGCCAGGCTGGTCTTGAACTCCTGACCTCAAGTGATCCACCTGCCTCGGCCTCCCAAAGTGCTGGGATTATAGGCATGAGCCACCATGCCCGGCCTCTGCTGTGTGTCTTATGGTAACATCATCATTTACAGGAGGCATTTCTAGAAGAATAAAGCATGAAGCCTACATGTGGCGCTCTTATTATTACAATTATTATAACAATGAGTGTCTCCATCTGAGGTTAGGCGGGCACAGAAATGGAACTCAAACCAGTCGGATTTTCTATCTTGGAGAATTCTGCCAAAGAGATGCCAGGGGAGCCCCTGTGTTAACGCGCATTAATTGAGCACCACTATGTTGGGAGCAAAATAGGTTTGTGCATCCAATTAAATGTGGGGCATCTGAGAGGGAGAAAGACGGAGAGAGAGAGCAGGATTCAGAAAGGGTCTCTTTACTTATAATTAACTACAAAATAAACAGCTCTCTCATGGAATGGGACCCTCTCTTTCCCGCCACCCCTGCAGCCCACGTTTCAATTAGCTTTGTGTTATTCGGGTCCCCTATTACTCCAGATAACTCAGGACTGGCTCTAATTAATTGTTACAATGTACTCAGGAGCAGAGCCAAGCTGCAGCTCGGGAAGGCTGGTTGAAGTTGCTCTGTTCCTCTAACCGGCCTCCTGGAAGGGCTGACTTGGAGCTCCACTTTCACAAGTAAGACAGAGCTGCTCTGTGGGATGATGAGGGAGAGAGGCTGAGATACTTGGAGTCTGCTTTGTTTGCTGCATTTGGTGCTGAGTAAGGTATCCCGTTTTCTCTCTGCCCTATTCCCTTCTCAGTCCCTGAAGCCCTGAACCCTTCATGCCAGTGACATTTAAAAAAGACATCAGGCCAGGCGCAGTGGCTCATGCCTGTAATCCTAGAACTTTGGGAGGTGGAGATGGGTGTATCACTTGAGGTCAGGAGTTCGAGACCAGCCTGGCCAACACGGTGAAACCCCATCTCCATTAAAAATAAAAAAAATTAGCCAGGCGTGGTGGCGGGTGCCTGTTGTCCCAGCTACTCAGGAGGCTGAGGCAGGAGAATGGAGTGAACCCAGGAGGCGGAGTTTGCAGTGAGCCGAGATCGTGCCATTGCACTCCAGCCTGGGTGACAGAGTGAGACTCCGTCTAAAAAAAAAAAAAAAAAAAAAAAACACCAATAACAAAAATTAGCCAGTTGCGGTGGCATGTGCCTGCAATCCCAGTTACTTGGGAGGCTGAGGCAGGAGAATTGCTTGAACCCAGGAGGCAGAGGTTGCAGTAACCCGAGCCTGGGCGACAAGAGCAAAACTCCGTCTCAAACAAACAAACAAACAAACAAACAAACAAACAAACACACCACAAAAATTAGCTGGGTGTTGTGGCGGGCCCCTGTAATCCCAGTTACTCGGGAGGCTGAGGCAGGAGAATCACTTGAACCCGGGAGGCAGAGGTTGTAGTGAGCTGAGATTGCGCCACTGCACTCCAGCCTGGGCAGCAGAGTAAAACTGTCTAAAAAAAAAAAAAAAAAAGACATCTTATCCATAGAATGGACTATTATTCATCCATACAAAGGCATGAAGAAGCACTGCTGCTTGCTACGGCACAGATGAGCCTTGCAAACACTACGCTCAGTGAAGGACGCCAGACACAAAAGGCCACACATCATAAGATGCCATTTAGATGAAATGCCCAGAATAGGCAAATCCAGACAGACAGAAGGCAGGCTGGTGGGTACCAGGGGCTGTGGGGAGGCAGGGATGGAGGAGGGAGGGAGTGTCAGTGGGGACAAGGTTTCCTTTTGTGGTGATGAAAGTGTCTTAGAGCTGGATAGAAGTGGGTGTTGCACAGCATTGTGAATGTAGTAGACACCACCAGATTATTGATTTTTAAAATGGTGACTTTTATGTTATATGAATCTTACCTCAATAAATAAATAGAAACAGGCTGGGTGCAGTGGCTCGCACCTGTAGTCCCAGCACTTTGGGAGGCCGAGGCAGGAGGATTACTTGAGCCCAGGAGTCTGAGACCAGTCTGGGCAACATAGCAAGACCCCATCTCGGGAAAAAGTAAAAAGATTAGGCAGGCATGTGGGGCGCGTCTATAGTCTCAGCTACTCAGGAGACTGAGGCGGGAGGATTGCTTGACCCACGAGTCTCAGGCTGCACTGAGCTATGATCACACCATTGCACTCTAGCCTGGGTGACAGAGAAAGACCCTGTCTCAAAACCAAACTAAACTAAAATAAAAACAGCTACAATTTTTTGAGCCTAGGTGAGCAGGGGCCAGGCCCCAAACTCTCAGTGACTCGAAGCCCCAAACAGCCTGGGCAGGAAGCTACGATCATCTCTGGTGAAGACCTGAGACTTCCCAGTCTGGGGGAGGTGACACCAAGGGATGAGACAGATTGTGGGGAAGCTGGGACTTGAGGCCTGCGGGGAGGCCGTGTGCTCGTCATGGGAGACGACAGTTCATGGGGGAATTGCAGGAATGACTTTATTTTTATTTTTATTTTTTTGAGACAAAGTCTCGCTCTGTCACCAGGCTGGAGTGCAGTGGCATGATCTTGGCTCACTACAACCTCTGCCTCCTGGGCTCAAGTGATTCTTCTGCCTCAGCCTCCCAAGTAGCTGGGATTACAGGTGCATGCCACCACGCCTGGCTAATTTTTTTTGTATTTTTAGTAGAGACGGGGTTTCGTCGTGTTAGCCAGGATGGACTTGATCTCCTGACCTCATGATCCACCCACTTCGGCCTCCCAAAGTGCTGGGATTACAGGCGTAAGCCACCGTGCCCAGCCCTGCATTCTTTTTTTTTTTTTTTTTTTTGAGACAGAGTCTTACTCTGTCGCCAGGCTGGAGTGCAATGGTGCGATCTCGGCTCACTGCAAGCTCCAAGCTCCGCCTCCTGGGCTCAAGTGATTTCTCCTGCCTCAGCCTCCCGAGTAGCTGGGATTACAGGCACCCGTCACCATGTCCTAATTTTTGTATTTTTAGTAGAGACGGAGTTTCACCATGTTGGCCAGGATGGTCTCGATCTCCTGACCTTGTGATCTGCACTTACAGGATGCTGGGTCAAGGAAAAGACAAGATAGAAGCAGAGGCGGAGAAAGAGGGTGAGGTGAGTGGGAGAAGAGGGGACGGCGGGACAGGGGCCTTGTGACAGAAAAGGGAACAAGAACTCAGGGTTTTACGTTGTACCCACAGGTGCAGAGCTGAGAAAAGGAAAGAGAAATGAAGAACGGCAACTCGGAGGAAGGAGATGGTGGGGGTGGCGCGGGCACCGGGTACAGGGTGAGAAAGTGAGAGGGCGGTCCGGCCAGGGGGTGAGGGTGCTGCAACCATCTCAGGTCACGTTCCTTCTCCTGAGAGCTCCCGGGACTGCAGGCAACTTGTTCAAGAATTTGAGTAATTTCCCGGAGGCCGGCTCACCTGTTTCCAACCCATCAGTGATCTTGAAACTTAAAAACACTCAGACGCCCACTTCCCGCCTATCCGTGCAAGGTAAGACGAGCCAAACACATCTCGAAATGCACCGATGTTTCTTCTTCTAAGGGGGCAGACTCCTGTGGTGTGCCCCCACCCTCTCTTTTAATGCATCTGTTGTGTAAAAACGTCTGTAAATAAATTTGTCGGGCTTGGAGCCTAGGGTGGCTGTTTCTTTTCACTTTCTCTACTATAATCCAAGACCAGCAAACATGAGACCACGTTTTTCCAATGGTTTGTGCCTCCCCCACCCCAGTGGTGACGGAAATACGTTCCCCAGCAACAGCAAGACAACCCTGGGATTCTGCAGGCGCAGAGATCCTCTGCACCCTCCCGTCATGTCAGTGCGAGATGACAAATGAGATGCAAACAGGGAAGTCTTTCTTACGTTTGCGCCACATGATACAACCCCCAATAATGAAATAAGGCACCCGTCAAAACTGCACCCAGAAACGGTCGATCGGTATGGACGTGAGGTTGTTACGAATGTGTTTCCGTAGCAGCGGAGAGGGGGCGACTGGCTGCTCTCTGATCATTGGTCTCTTCTTCCCTGGATGCAGGGAGCCCTGAAGGAGCCCACTTAGGAAGGCAGGCTTTAAGGTGACAGGAGAGTGTTGCAGGTGAGGCTCCACTCGCCAGTCAGTGACGGCGAATCCAAATCTCTGCACCCATGGCTGTTAGATGGACATTATGCAGTGCATGAACTAGAGACACCAAGAGCCTATCATTCTGTATCACATTTTAAAGGAGGCCTCTGAGGACCAGCTAACATTTTCAAACCATTTAGGTCAGCGAAGCCCCCCAAAGGCCGTAGTCTCTAGTAAGCAAAAGTTACTAAGGGGCTGCCGAGGGTCTACAAACCCGCAGGACTTAAGAAATTCCCGAAGTGTTTCACCAGGAATTGAGGAATCTACTCGGATTCCTTTCAGGGATCCCGGGGGGAGGGGAACTTCCCCTTTGGGGTCCTCAGTCCTACTGTCTCTTTGGGAAGCTCCTTGCCCCACAATCGCCTGGTTGGTCCTCCGGTGTTTGTGGGCAGGGGCTGGGTCTTGGGTGCCTTGGTGGACACCAGCGAGCCACAGGCTCATTTCTTAGCATTTGCAATCTCAAGAGAACCCAGAGGAACCGTCTGGAAGGTGCTCGCGGGGTTGACATTGGGAAACACGAACACTTCCGAGACCCAGAGAGGGCCAGGCTGCAAGGCCCCACGTTTTGGAAACAGACCCTGTACACATTTCCTCTCCACCCGGCTGGGGCCACGGGCATCTCAGGCCTCGAGACACACTCTGTACCCTGAGCCCCACTCCCCGGCCCCTGGCACCGTCCCAGTCAGAAGAAAATAAGACCCAGTGCCACATGACAATGGGAGCATCCTGACCCGTGTGGGTCACCGGGCACGTATGGAGAGCGTCTGGGAGCTGAATCCACGGAACTCTGTGCAATCCAAGCCACGGCATGAGACGGTCGCCCTAGCACCTGCTGCTGGGACTGCACATCCGGTTTAGGAAATTAGGAGATGCAAAGAGGCGTGCATGAAGCCATGAAAACACATGGGCATGGACAGGACAAGGGGGCCAGGTGCTGGGGAGGGGAGGTCCCACAGCAGCCGCCCAGGGACAGGGCTTCACCAGGGCTGCACCTGCGGGCCTCAGTCAGGGGACCTGCCATTTGGGAAATGTACTCACGCGGTGGTGAGCCAGCTGGGTCCTGGGGGTCCCTCGTGTTCCTCTCAAATTCTCTCCTGTTGATTCCCCAGAAAACACCAAGGCTGCGGGAGAGCAGCCACCTCCCCCGGAAGCCCACACCGATGCCCCACTCAGATGCCACCTCTATTTTTAGCAGGGGCAGAAGTCGGGGCTGGGGGTGGGCTGCCTTACTTCCCTCTTTTTTTTTTTGTTCTGAGCAGAATCTGTGGGTGACTTTCCACTCATGGGAGCGGGGGAGGCTGGGAGAGCAGAAAGGGACCCACGCCGTGCAGGGCAGGCAGAAACTACAGGGAACAGGGTGCGTCTGTCATCAGGGCCAGGAGGGCAGTGGGGCAGGGGGACAGGGCGGGAACCCGGCATTGTCAGTCATTGTTCGCACCTTTGCTCTGCTCTCCCCACTGGGCCCTGGGACACGCCAGACCTCACCCAGGGGACCTCTCTGGCCTCCTCTGCCTTTGAATTCCACAGAGGAGGAAGACTGGCCAGCAGGAAGTGCGGGGCCTCGGACATTCCAGGGAACACTCTTCTAGGAGCGTGCATCCCATGATACATACCCTTTCTCCTCTGCCTCTCTGCAGTTTGTTAGTGGGTGTGGAGCCCAAAGTACTTTGGATTCCCCCATCTGCTGCCCCTACCCGGGATCCACCTTGAACCCTAACCCCCTCTGACAACCTGTGTCTTGTCTTTGCATGGCAGGCTGCCTGCAGAGCTCTGACCACCTCATTCCCCTGGGAGGCCCTGTGGTATAGACGCCTGGGGCGGGGGGCAGATGGACTGGAACATCGTGTCTTCACCAGGGAATGGGGGCAACCAGAGCTGTGGGAATGAATGGAGGCAATGTGTGAACACCGCCCACCCCAGCGTCCTGTGGAGGCAGGCGACCAATTCCTTCCCCAAAGCTGTCAACATCCCCTCCACTCCTATACAAGCAAACACCAGTTTCTCAGCCATTGCTTCCTGGCCCTGTGCAACAGCACCCAAATCTACTATCAGAGCCGGCTTCCTCCCTATTTCCCAGCCTATACCGATCTCAGAGATACTCGCTGTTCCCCCTTTTCTTCCAGAAAATTGAGGTGCAATCAGTGAGCTGCACAGATCTTCAGTACACAATTCAATGAGTTAGGAAGATGCCCATGCAACTAAGACCTCAATTGTGATACAGAGTACGGTGGCCGCCACTAAGTTCTCCATGGCCCTTTCCATCCCCCTGTGGCCCCAAAGGCAACCGCTCCTGTGATTTCCATCAGCTTTGCCTTTTCTTGAACCTTAGGAGAGTAGAATAATGTGCTGTTCTACTCAGACGTCCCCTCCTTAGGTCTCCAGGAAGCTCTGGGCACTGCAGCTGTGTACTCTGCGCGATGCCTAATTTCCTGTGTCAACTTGACTGGGCTGAGGGATGCCCAGATAGCTGGTAAAACATTTCTGAGTGTGTTGGTGAGGCTGTTTCTCAGCCTTTGAATCAGTGGACTGAATCAAGAAGACCCATCCTCCCCAGCGTGGGCGGGTGTCATCCAATCTGCTGAGGACCCCTGAGAGAACAGAAAGTCGGAGGGAGGAAGAATTTGCCCTCTTGAGCTGGGGCATCCATCTTCTTTAGGGTCGGACTCCTTTCACACAGTGTTGTGAGGCTGGTGTCAGTCTCGCGTTCCTGTTTGTCACTGGGCAGTGTCCCATCGATACGTGTCCCACATTTTCTTGACTTGTGTTATCTTTCGCTGGACATGTGGGTTGTTTCCTGTTTGACTGGGACCTTCCCGTACAGATCTTTATGTGGACATGTTGTCATTTCTTTTGAGTACACACCCTGGAGAAGGACTGTCTGGGGGAGGAAGACATGGTGTCCCCAGCCCAGGGCCACCATGGAGAATTAGGGGAGCAGCAGGGACTGACCCTGCTCTCCTCACACCTCTGCTTTCTGATCATTCCGGCACCAGCCTTTCTGGGAAGGCTGGGAAGATCCGTGCAGCTCACTGATCACACCTCAAGTTTTTGGAAGAAAAGCAGGGGAACAGCAAGAATTCTTGCGATCGGTATAGGCTGGGAAACAGGGAGGAAGCTGGCTAAGATAGTAGATTTGGGTGCTGTTGAACAGGGCCAGGACGCAAGGGCTGAGAAACCGGTGTTCACTTGCCTAGGAGTGGGAGGGGACGTTGACCTCATCCTTCCCAGCTTAGGCAGGAGAGACAGTGATGACGATATCCGGAGGCTGAAACCCACCAAAAGGAGTCGGAAGAAAGCTGATTCAATATGGAGTTGGCAATTTCGGGGGGAAGAGATGTCAACACCTTCAAAGGTGGGGCCCGACCCCTTGGAGGTAAAAGTCCCTTCCAACTTTGGATTCTGAAACACACCCCATCGGAGAGGCCAAAACATGGCTGGTGGAATTCAGACTTGATTCCCATTTCCCCGTGAGAGGGTGAGAAGGTTCCTACTGGGCTGCTCCAAGGAGCACGGCAAGGATCACCGGCGCCATGGGGCAGAAGGAGCTGAGTCCCCCCCACGGGCAGCACGGAGAAGAGGGGGTCACCTGAGGCCACAGAGGAAAGGGACTCCTTGGAGGAGGCGGCAGTAACTAAGTCACACACAAAAAGGAAGTGGCATCGGAGAGCTTCCGGCACGCACGCCCAGGGAGGTAGGAGCCTGAGCTTGTGGGTGAGGAGTGATTTTTTCTAGCATGGCAAGAAACAGAAAATACAAAACAGGTGGTTCTGCCAATAAGTCTGTCCCAGAGGAACCTGGTGACCCTGGAGATGGGGCCAACCTGATGTGGACTTAGGGGTTTTGGGGTTTGAGCCCCAGCCTGGACTCTCGAGCCTTAACAAAGGGGGCTGGGAGGCAGCCCTCTTTCCTTTTTTTTTGGAGACAGAGTCTCACTTTGTTGCCCAGGCTGGAGTGCAGTGCTACAATCTTGGCTCACTGCAACCTCTGCCTCCTGGGTTCAAGCAATTTCTCCCATCTCAGCCTCCTGAGTAGCTGAGATGATAGGTGTGCACCACCACACTCAGCTAATGTTTGTATTTTTAGTAGAGACGGGGTTTCACCATGTTGGCCAGGCTGGTCTCAACTCCCAGCCTCAGGTGATCCACCCGCCTCGGCCTCCCAAAGTGCTGGGATAACAGGCGTGAGCCCCCGCGCCCGGCCAGGACCCCTCTTTCCTAATGCTGCTTCTCCCGTGGAGCCAGGTCTGTCCTTCTGAGGACCCCAAAGCAGTTCAGATCTAGGCCTGTCCAAGCACTCAGGATCCCACCTCCTCCCTGGCACTGTTTGTTTTCTTTATCTCTGCCTTGAAGCTGTAGTTCCAAACAGGCAGGCCCTTCACTGCTGATTCAGCTGCCTGAGCCAAAACTCATAAAATCCTATTTCAAAAAGGTCCAGTGATTTTATTTTCTGATCATAAATATGAAATTTAATTAGCAGCCTGCTGCTAATGAAGTCGCCGTGGAAATCAGCCTGGGGAGGCGGAGGGAACGTGAACACCTGCAGGCAACAGAACCCACTGCCCGGTTAACCCTTCCTCTCCTGCTGCCCCTCACTGGGCCCCACTGCAGAGGGGCAGCCTCTGGCCTGGAAGGACAAGGAGGGGCTGCTCGTTCAGGCAGAGTTGGATGTGGCTCAGATATCCCCTCCTTGGGTCTCCAGGAAGCTCTGGGCACAGCAGCTGCACACTCCATGTGATGGTTAATTTTATGTGTCCACCTGACTGGGCTAAGGGATGTCCAGAGGGCTGGTAAAACATCCGGGTGTGGCAGTGAGGATGCTTCTGGAGGAGCTTAGCATTTGAATCAGTACACTGAGTTAAGAAGATCCGCCCTCCCCAGTGTGGGTGGGCACCATCCAATCTGTCGAGGGCCCCTGATAGAACCGGCAGTCCCAGAAGGAAAAATTCTCCTCTTGAGCTGGGACATCCGTCTTCTCCTGACCTCTGACACTGGAGCTCTTGGTTCTGGGCCTTCGAACTCTGGGACTTACACCATGGACTCCCTTGTTTTTGGGCCTTCAAACTGGGACTGAATTATACACTAGCTTTCTTTCTTTTCTCTCCTTTCTTCTTTCTCTTTCCTTCTTTCTTCCTCCCTCCCTCCCACCCTTCCATCCTTCCTTCCTTCCCCTCCCTCCTTCCTTTCCCTCCTTCCCTTCCTTCCTTTCCCACCCTCCTTCCTTCCTTTCCCTCTTTCCCTTCCTTCCTTCCCTCCCTCCCTCCCTTCCTTTCTTCTTTTTTGAGACAGGGTCTTGCTCTGTTGCCAAGGCTGGAGTGCAGTGGCATGATCATGGCCTACTGTAGCCTTGAACTCCTGGACTCAAATGATTCACCTGCCTCAGCTTCCCGAGTAGCTGGCACTACAGGTGTACATCACCATGCTTGGCTACGTTTTTAAATTTTTTTTTTAGAGATGGGGACTCACTATGTTGCTCAGGCTGGTCTTGAACTCCTAGGCTGAAGCGATCCTCCTGCCTTGGCCTCTGGAAGCGTCGGGATTATAGGTGGGAGCCACCATGCCCGGCCCTGGCTTCTGTGATTCTCCAGCTTGCATAGAGTATATTGTGGGGCTTCTTGCCCTCCATAATCACATAATCCAATTCCCATAATTAAATCCCCTTTTATATATGTCTCTATGTATCCTACTGTTTCCACATCTCTGACTAATACACTCTGCCCCAGATCAGAGACCCAGCTTCTGTTTTCTCTTTAAAACCCTCTGATAGGCTGGGCCCAGTGGCTGACACCCATAATCCCAGCAATTTGGGAGGCTGAGGTAGGAGGATCACTTGAGCCCAAGAGTTCAAGACCAGCCTGGGCAACATAGTGGGACCACTCCACAAAAAACTTTAAAACATTAGCCAGGCATGGTGGTGCGCACCTGTGGTCCCAGCTACTCGGGAGGCTGAGGTGGGAGGATCACTTAAGCCCAGGGGTTCAAGGCGCAGCGAGAGCCATCATCACATCACAGCACTCCAGCCTCGATGACAGAGCGAGACTCTGTCTTTAATAATAACAATAAAACCCTCTGATGGAACATTGTCCACAGCAGAAGGGAAGCACTGGGAATAATACGGAGCTCTGCACAGGAGCTTAAGGGAAGCCACTGGAGCTCAGAAAGCGCCCAGTGCCTCTGCTCAGTACTGGATGTGAGCTGGGGGCACACGGCGTAGTCCACTCTGCCTTACAATGGATTGGATGGTACGGAGTCCTTCTCTCCACCAGCCAGCCTTCCTGGTAGTGACTTCCAGATACCTTCTGCTCACAACCCAAAAACGTCAGAGGAACCCTATAGTTCCTCCTTCACGCTCCATGGAACACAGGAAACCCAGGACCACCCTGTTCCTCCCACTACCCCTGGCTTCATTTTCTCTTCCTATAATGCAGGAATAATAATGTCCAGAGTTTGCAGGATTTTAGGGATGATTAAACAAATTTCTTTCTTTCTTTTTTTTTTTTTTACAGCAAGTCTTTTCATTTTTATTACTCAAAAAATTTTAATTTAGCTTTCTGACTCTGTGCTTGCGCCTTCAACACTTTCACAACGATTTTCTGCTCCTCGATAAGGAAAGCACGCTTGATCCTGCCACGAACACATTTAGCACACATGGAACCACCATAGGCCCTGCTGACACGTTTCTTTGTTTTGGACCATCTCATAAGAACTTTAGGTCTTACAGCACGAACCCCTCAAAGTCTGCCTGGGCACACACCGCATGCAGATTTTGGTACTTTCCCAAACTTCTTGGTATAAAGGTAAACAGTTCTATTACCAGGGGTTTGGGACAGCCTAGTTTTGTTAGAGGCTGTATTGTAGGAAAGCCTACGTCGGTATGTCAAACGCTGGACCATTCTGAGTGCCCCTGCGCCAGCTCAAATGAATGCTCCTGAGAGCTCTAGGCTTCCTCAGCTCCTCGGATGGCAGCCGATTGTGAAGGAAATAAAGACAGGGAAAAAGAACAACAGCCATACCTGCTGATTAAACAAATTTCTAAAGAACATGCCTGGCATACAGTAGGAGCTCCATAAATGGGAGCCTTTATGATCATCGTTATTATCATCATCTTGCATGAGTTGATGAGTTAAATCCCCCAAATCCAGAACTCACTAATATCTGAAGTCCTACGGAGAGGACACGGACTATTTCAAACACGATTCAGGAAGCTGAAGTGAGAACGTGACTGTTACTTTCCCAAACATGCTCGGAAAAACCCAATCCATCTGGTCGGTGCCGACGCCATGCTAATATCTACTCAAGCATGTCCATGTGTGTGGAACACAGGGTCTACAGTCCCAGCGTATGTGGATAGTGTGGGAATGTGTCACTTCATTGCACAGAGATCACGCCTGTGCAGACAGCCTGCACATGCACTGGACACGGGAGCTGATACACAGACCCCTCCCTGAAAACGCAAATACTCGTCAGAAGTGAGAAGGAGCCGTGCTCCCCCGGAGAGAGCCTGCAACGTTAAACTTTAGATGTAGTCCGTGGTCAAGGCACACAGGAGTATATTCTAGTAAAAAGTTTATGACAGAAGGTAATAGAGTTTTTGAGGGATTTTTTTTCTTGCCAGATTTTTTTTTTTTTTTAAACAGCAGTGTATTGCAATTCTGCAGGCATTTGGGTCCCAGCTCCTGAACGAGTAGGAACAGCTTAAGTTCTGCTCCCTGTGCCTCTGCAGGGAACCCTCCTAGGGTCATGGCTGAGGGTTTTGGGACGCTGGAGCCGGAACCCCTCTGGTATCACTGTCAGCCCCAACAGGTGCGGCTGGCTTCCGGGATGAAATGTTACGGGTAAGCTGAGTTTGTGTAAATCAAACTCTCTTCTCCCCATTGACTGGGTTTAGAGCTGACTCCCCATATATGCAACTGCCCTCCATACGCCCCTGCTCACAGCCTCAAACTCCTCACTCAAAGTGTCGCACGTCGGCCCCAGTGTCAGCACGAACTGGTGCCTCACCAGCCGCATTGCGAGCCTCACATCAGCCCTTCGGAACGGAGCCTACGGTTTAGCAGGTTCCCCAGGTGATGCTCACACACACTGATAAACGCCGCTCCAACTCACCCCTCCCCGTGCAGAGACGTGGGTCGCTCGCTGACTTCTGGTTTACTTCCTGCCTGAGTCTTTTAGGACTTTGGTTTGAAGCACGTGCCCATCCCTCCTGGCTCATACCTCTGCCTGGTCTTTGGTGGTGTTTCTTTTTCTTTTTTAGAGACAGGGTCCTGCTCTGTTGCCCAGGCTGAAGTGCAGTGGCACAGTCATGGCTCATTGCAGCCTCGACCTCCCGGGGACAAGCCATCTTCTTGCCTCAGCCTCCCAAGTAGCTGGGACTACGGTGCGCACCACCACTCCCGGCTAAGTTTTTGAATTTTTTGTAGAGACAGAATCTTGCTATGTTGCCCAGGTTGATCTTGAACTCCTGGCCTCAACCGATCCTCCTGCCTCAGCCTCCTAAAGTGCTGGGATGACAGGCGTGTGCCACTGTGTCTGGCCTGCTGATGGTGTTTCTGATTTCCCATCGTAGCTCCACATACCAGAGATTCCTCTGGGTGACTGAGCCCCAGGTGACCCGTGTCTTCACGCTTCATTCTGGGGTGGCCCTCACCTTGGTTCGGCCTTGCCGGTGAGCCCCAGATGCTCAGACACACTGCAACCCTTCTGTGGTACGTTAGCTTCATTCCTAACTGCCAGCCCCGCCTGGAAAGCACTTCCAGGACTTGGGGCTCTGAGGTCTGCTGCTGATCTCTAGCTCGTCTCCCCAGCTCTGAAGTGGGTTAAGAAGGAGCACAGATGGCCGGGCGCAGTGGCTCACGCCTGTCATCCTGCACTTTGGGAGGCCGAGGTGGGCAGGTCACCTGAGGTCAGGAGTTTCAGACCGGCCTGGCCAACATGGTGAAACCCTGTCTGTACTAAAAATCCAAAAAAATCAGTCGGGTGTGGTAGCAGGTGCCTGTAATCCCAGCTACTCGGGAGACTGAGGCGGAAAAATCGCTTGAACCTAGGAGGCGGAGGTTGCAATGAGCTGAGATTGCACCACTGCATGCCAGCCTGGACGACAAGAGCAAAACTCCGTCTCAAAAAAAAAGCACAGTTGACTTATAGCTAGTCCTTCTCCTTTTATAAAGTGAAGTGCAAAATAAGGACTAAGCCCAACTATTGTTTCTTGTAAAAATAGAATAATATGAAGAACTAAAAGTAGATCCACTGGCCGGGTGCAGTGGCTCACGCCTGTCATCCCAGCACTTTGGGAGGCTGAGGTGGGAGGATCACCTGAGGTTGGGAGTTTGAGACCAGCCTGGCCAACATGGTAGAATCCCGACTCTACTAAAAATGTAAAAATTAGCCAGGCCTGGTGTCATGCGCCTGTAATCTCAGCACTTGGGAGACTGAGGCAGGAGAACCCCTAGAACCTGGAAGGTGGAGGTTGCAGCAAGCTGAGATCTTGCCACTGCACTCCAGCCTGGGAGACACAGAGAGACTGTCTCAAAAAAAAAAAAAAAAAAAAAAAAAAAAAGCACAACAAAACACAACAACAATAACAAAAAACAGAGATCTACCATTCAGTCTAGCAATCCCAATCCTGGGTATCTACCCAAAGGAAAAGCAGTCATGGCTGAGCGCGGTGGCTCCCACTTGTAATCCCAGCACTTTGGGAGGCCGAGGTGGGCAGATCACGAGGTCAGGAGATCGAGACCATCCTGGCTAACACAGTGAAACTCCATCTCTACTAGAAAAGTATATATATAAAAAATTAGCCAGGCATGGTGGCAGGCGCCTGTAGTCCTAGCTACTCGAGAGGCTGAGGCAGGAGAATGATGTGAACCCGGGAGGCGGAGCTTGCAGTGAGCCGAGATCATGCCACTGCACTCCAGCCTGGGCGACAGAGCAAGACTCCACCTCAAAAAAAAAAAAAAAAAAAAAAAGAAGTCATTATATCAAAAAGACACCCATGCACGCATGTTTATAGCAGCACAATTCACAATTGCAAAGATGTGGAACCAACCTAAGTGCCCATCGACCAATAAGTGGATAAAGAAAACATGGTATAGATTCACCATGGAATACCACTCAGCCACAAAAAAAAAAAAAAAAAATCATGTCTTTTGTAGCAACTTGGATGGAGCTCGAGGCCATTATTCTAAGTGAAGTAACTCAGGATCGGAAAACCAAATATTGCAAATTCTCACTTATAAGTAGGAGCTAAGGCTGGATGCAGTGGCTCATGCCAACACTTTGGGAGGCCGAGGTGGGTGGGTCACTTGAGGCCAGGAGTTCGAGACCAGCCTGGCCAACGTGGTGAAACCCCATTTCTACTAGAAATACAAAAATTAGCTGGGTGTGGTGGCATGTGCCTGTAATTCCAGCTACTTGGGAGGCTGAGGCAGGAGAATTGCTTGAACCCGGGAGGCAGAGGTTGCAGTGAGCAGAGATCATGCCATTGCACTCCAGCCTGGGCAACAGAGTGAGACTCTGTCTCAAAGAAGAAAAAAAAAACTAAGTAGGAGCTAAGCTGTAAGAACACAAAGACATACAGAGTGATATGATATAATGGACTTTGGGGATTCGGGGGAGGAGGGTGGCAGGGGGTGAGGGATACAAGGCTACACATTGCGTAGGGTGTATGCTGCTCAGGTGACAGGTGCACCAAAATCTCAAAATTCCCTACTATAGAATTCGTCCATGTCACTAAAAACAACTAGTATCCCAAAAGCGATAGAAAATTTTAAAAAATCTTTAAAAAACCCAAACAAGTTAAATATTTAAAAATCAAATAGTATTTCATACAAGTTTTTTCGGTGTACTTGAAGTCTTTTTTGGGGACAGGATGCCCAGTGAATCTGACCCTCCACATATCCCACCTCATGGCCAACCTTGTGTAACACCCACTTCCTAATAAATTCAGATCAGTCGTGAGCAGTATGGAAAGGAACAGGTTACCAATCACGATGGGAGTATTCAATGGTTATAAAATGGGACAGGCATTTGAAACATCTGTTGCCAGGCATTGGCTGACAGCTAGCTCAGGACAGACCCTGATGGAAGATGTAATAAATCCACGTGGTAAGCCCTACCAACACTGCGGCGTCTCATCTGATCCGCTTTGTTGTTGGTGTATTTTTTTTTGAGATGGAGTCTCACTCTGTTTCCCAGCCCGGAGTGCAGTGGCGCAATCTTGGTCCACTGCAACCTCTGCCTCCCTGGTTCATGTGATTCTCATGCCTCAGCCTCGTGAGCAACTGGGATTACAGGCATCCACCACCATGCCTGGCTGATTTTTAAAGAACTGAACGCTTCAGTGAAAATAAAGAGGTGATCGGGGTGGATTAAAGATGATACAATTCTATGCCGTCGATAACAGACACACTTTAAATATAAAAACATAGAGAAGGCAACGGTAAAAAGATGGAAACGCTATTCATAAAAACTGAAATGTCAAAAGATATTAATATCAGAAGAGTAGATTTCAGGAAGAGGTGTATTTCCAGGGATAAAGAGGGACATTTCATAATGAAAATAGAGTCAATTCATCAAGAAGATACAACAATCTTAAATGTGTATGCACCAATTCTAAAGCTTCAAAACATGTGAGGTCAAAAGAAATAAAACTGAAAGGGGACTTGGACAAAACCCACAATGATGGTTGTTGATTTCAACTGTCCTTTTTCACTAATTGTTAGAGCCAATACATAAAAATGAAGGCTATAGAAGATTTGAATAATACTATCAACCAACTTGACCTAATTGATGTTTATAAAACACTACAGTTAACAGCTGCAGAATACATACTCTTCCTTTTTTGGAGACTGAGTGTTGCACTGTCGCCCGGGCTGGAGTGCAGTGGCACGATCTTGGCTCACTGCAACCTCTGCCTCCTGGGTTCAAGTGATTCTCCTGTTTCAGCCTCCCAAGTAGCTGGGATTACAGGTGCCCGCCACCACATCCAGCTAATTTTTTGTATTTTTAGTAGAGACAGCGTTTCACCGTGTTGGCCAGGCTGGTCTCGAACTCCTGACCTCGTGATTCGCCCACCTCGGCCTCCCAAAGTGCTGGGATTACAGGTGCGAGCTACTGCACTCAGCCATACATACTCCTTTCAAGTGTATGTGGAACATTCACCAAGATCTTTTGTCAGTCTATAAAACAAGTCACAACTTTAAAAGGACTAAAATTATATAGAATATGTTCTCTGTCACAATGGAACTAAAGTAGAAAACTACGATAAAAAGGAACCTAGAAATTTTCTAGACGTTTGGAAATGAAATGGCACAGTCCTAAATAACCCATTGATTAAAGAAGAAACCAAAAGAAACATTTGAAGATGTTTTGAACTCAATGGAAATAAAAACAAAACATCAAAATCTGTGGAATGCTGCTAAAGCAATGCTTAGGGAGGACATTATAACTTTAAATGATCATATCAGAAAAGAAGAATAATTTAAAATTAATGATCTAAGTTTCTGCATTAAGAAGCCAGGCTGGGAGTGGTGGTTCATGCCTGTAATTCAGCACCTTGGGAGGCTGAGGCAGGAGGATCACTTGATGCCAGGAGTTCAAGACCAAAAAATCAACCAGTGTAAATCTGTGAGATTTACATTGTGAGACCTCATTGCTATAAAAATAAAAATAAAAAATTAGCCAGGCATGGTGGTGTGCACCTGTGGTCCCAGGTACTTCAGAGAATGAGGTGGGAGGATCACTTGAGTCCAGGAGCTTCAGGCTGGAGTGAGCTATGATTGCACCACTGCAATCCAGCCTGGGTGACAGTGAGACCTTGTCTTAAAACAAAACAAAACAAAACAAAACAACAACAACGACAACAACAAAACCCCCAGAAGGAAAAAAAAAAAAAAAAAAAAAAAAAAAAGAAAGAAAGAAAGAAAGAAGAGGAAAGAAGATAATGAAAATAAAGATAAGAACAGAAAAATAAAGCTTAAAAACAGTCTAGAAAACCAAAATCTGGGTCTTTAAAAAAAAGTAACAAAATGGATAAACTTCTAGCTATACACTAACAAAAAAACAGAAAAAACAAAATGACCAATATCAGAAATGAAAGAGGAGCTATCACTACCAATGCAACGGACATTAAGAGTATATTAGGAATATTATTTTTAAAACATTATGCCCACAATTCTATAATATAAATGATAAGAACATAAATTACTGAAAAGATATAAATTCCCAAAATTGACTTAAGAGGAAATAGACAGTCTGAATTAGCCCTATATCTATTGGAAAAGTTGAAGTCATCATCAGAAACTCTCCCACAAAGAAAATTCCAGACTCATACAGCTTCACTGGTGAATTCTGTCAAACATTTAAGGAAGAAATAATACCATTCTTACATAAACACTTTCAGAAAACAGAGGAAGAAGCAACACTTCTCACCTCATTTTATGTGGCCAATATTATGCTGATTCCAGAATCAGACAAAAGCATTACAGGAATAGAAAACTAGGAACCAGCATCCTTCATTAACATAGATACAAAAATCCTTAATGGAATTAGCAACAACTTCAAAAATATATAGCGAGGACAACACATCATGAACAAGTGAGGTTTATTCCAGGAATGCTAGTCCATTCAACATTCAAAAATCAACCAATGTGGCTGGGTGTGGTGGCTCATGCCTATAATCCCAGTACTTTGGGAGGCAGAGGTGGGCGGATCACGAGGTCAGGAGTTCGAGACCAGCCTGACCAACATGGTGAAACCCTGTGTCTACTAAAAATACAAAATTTAGCCAGGTGTGGTGGCATGTGTCTGTAATCTCAGTTACTCAGGAGGCTGAGGCAGGAGAATTGCTTGAACCTGGGAGGTAGAGGTTGCAGTGAGCGGAGATTGTGCCACTACACTTCAGCCTGGGTAACAGGGTGAGACTGCATCTCAAAGAAAAAAAAAAAATCAATGAATGTAAATCACCATATTAAGAGAATAAAGAAGGGAAAAATCATCTGATTACTTCAATCTATGCAGAAAATTCACTGGGCAAATTTCAGCATCCATTTATATTAAAAACTCCCCCAAATTAGAATAGAAGAGGCTGTTCCCCAAAGACTGGGACCAAAGCAAGGATATTCATACTGACCACTCCTATTCAACATTGTGCTGAAGTTTCTAGTTAATCCAACGAGACAGAAAATAAAAGGGATGGTCGGGCACAGTGGCTCACGCCTGTAATCCCAGCACTTTGGGAGGCTGAGGCGGGCAGATCACGAGGTCAGGAGATCGAGACCATCCTGGCTAACACAGTGAAACTCCATGTCTACTGAAAATACAAAAAAAATCAGCCGGGCGTGGTGGCAGGCGCCTGTAGTCCCAGCTACTCAGGAGGCTGAGGCAGGAGAATGGTGTAAACCCGGGAGGCAGAGCTTGCAGTGAGCTGAGATCATGTCATTGCACTCCAGCCTGGACTACAGAGCGAGACTCCATCTCAAAAAAAAAAAAAAAAAGGGACGAAGACTGGAAAGGAAGAGGTAAAGCTGCCATTATTTGCAGAAAACATGATTGTCTGAAAGAAATCCAAAGTAATCTACAGAAATTCTGCTAGAATTAATAATAATCAATTAACAATGATTAATCATTATTTGCTAAATTAGTAAAGTCACAGAAGGTTGATATACGAAAACCAAAAACCCTAATATCCAGAAACGTAACACACTTAGGATTTAAGATAAGGAAAGCTTTGTAAAGTGTCTGCACCGAAAACTACAAAGCATTGCAAAGAAAAATTAAGGAAGCCCTAAGCCAAACAGAGAGATATATCATGTTCATTGATTGGAAGATTCTTTAACATTGGTTTTTGGTGTTTTTATTTTATTTTATTTTTTTTCTGAGACAGGGTTTTGCAGTGTTGCCCAGGCTGGACTGAAGTGGATTTGAAGTGATCCCTCCAATACAGACTCTTGGCTCAAGTGATATTCCTGCCTCGGCCTCCCAGGTAGCTGGGATTACAGGCACGTATCACCACACCCAGCTAATTTTTGTATATTTTTGTAGAGACAGGGTTTCACCATGTTGACCAGGCTGAGCTCAGGCAATCCTCCTGCCTTGACCTCTCAAAAAGTGCTAGGATTACAGGCATAAGGCACCATGCCTGGCCTGGAACTCTCATCCATATCTGGTGGGGGTGTAAAATAGGACAACCACTTTAGAAAATGGTTTGGTAAGTTAAACATATACCTATTCTGATGACTTAGCAAATACCTAGGGTTCTAGGACCCAGGGCCCTGTGTATTTACTCAAGGAATATGAAAATACGTCCACACAAAGATTTATATGTGGGTAGACTGATAAGAACTCCATTCACAATAGCCTCAAGTTGAAAACCACCCCAGCTACCCAACAGGAGGAAGGATAAACAAATTGTGGTAATAAAAACAAAATAAAATAAACAGGAAAGAGACATGCAACAACATGGGAGATTCCGAAGACATGAAGAGTGAAAGAAGTCAGACGCAAACAGGTACATACTGTGTGATTCCAGGTATGTGAAGCCCTCGGACAGACAAAGCTACCCAAAGTGAAAGAAACCAGAACGGTGATTATCCCAACAGCTTCTGGTGGGGAGGATGGAAATTGAGCAGGAGGGGCATGAGGAGACTTTTGAGAGCACTGAAGATGTTCTGTATCTTGACGGATTATGGGTTATGTTTGTCAAAAATGGTTAAACTGTCTACCGTGCACTTAAGATTCGTGCATTTCACGGCGTACAAATTATATCTCAATTTAGAAAAAAATGAGAATGGATTTGAAGTGATCCCTCCAATACAATATTGTGCTTACATACCCCTGAAATCTTTTATGTTATTTTTAATTTTAATTTTTTATGTCCATGGGTTTTTGGGGGTGCAGGTGGTATTGGGTTACCTAAAGTAAGTTCTTTAGTGGTGATTGGTGAGATTTTGGTATACCCATCACCCAAGCAGTATACACTGAACCCAATAGGTTACCCTTTATCCCTCTCCTCCTCCCACCTTTTCCCCACTAAGTCCCCAAAATCCACTGTGTCCATTTGCAAAAATCCATTTGCATCCTCTTAGCTTAACTCTCACTTATGAGCCAGAACATAGGATGTCTGGTTTTCCATTCCTGAGTTACTTCACATAGGATAATAGTCTCCAATCTCATCCAGGGCCCTGCGAATGCCATTAATTCATACCCTTTTATGGCTGAGTAGTATTCCGTCATATATATATATATACACACACACATATACACAAACCACAGATTTTTATCCACTTGTTGACTGATGGGCATTTGGGCTGGTTCCATATTTTTGCAATTTCGAATTGTGCTGTGATACACGTGCACACACCCTTGAAATCTGAAATCATAGCTCAGTGGGTTGGGGAGAGGGCATAATTCCAGCAGATGCTCTGGGAATAAACCAGGTCCCACTGGGTCCTTTGTGCTGTTTGCGCCTGTGATCCCCATGCACACGGGTGATGGGGGATGGCTAAGTTAGACAACATCTGTGTCTGTTTCCTAGAGCTGCAGTAAAAAATTAACACAATTGGCCGGGCGCGGTGGCTCAAGCCTGTAATCCCAGCACTTTGGGAGGCCGAGACGGGCGGATCACGAGGTCAGGAGATTGAGACCATCCTGGCTAACACGGTGAAACCCCGTCTCTACTAAAAAACACAAAAAACTAGCCGGGCGAGGTGGCGGGCGTCTGTGGTCCCAGCTACTCGGGAGGCTGAGGCAGGAGAATGGCGTAAACCCGGGAGGCGGAGCTTGCAGTGAGCTGAGATCTGGCCACTGCACTCCAGCCTGGGTGACAGAGCGAGACTCCTTCTAAAAAAAAAAAAAAAAATAACACAAATTGAGCAGCTTAAAACGATGAAAATGTATTTTCTCACAGTTCTGGAGGCCAGAAGTTCAAAATCAGGGTGTCGGCCAGATGGGCTCCTTCTGGAAGCTCAAAGGGCGAGTTTGTTCCAAGCCTTTTTCCCGGATTCTAGTGATTTCTGATGATCCCTGGCATTTCTTGACTTGTAGATACCTCACTCCAATCTCTGCCTCTGTCGTCACACGGCTTTCCCTGTGCATCTCTGCATAGCCTCTCTTCTATTTCTTTTCTTTAAAAATATGTATTTATTTAGGGACAGGGTCTCACTCTGTTGTCCAGCTGGAGTACAGTGGCACAAACATGGCTCACTGCAGCCTTGACCTCCCAGGCTCAAGTGATCCTCTCACCTCAGCCTCCTAAGTAGCCGAGACTACAGGTACATGCCACCATGCCCAGCTAATTAAAAAATTTTTTTGAGGAGGGTGGAGATGGGGTCTTGCCGTGTTGCTCAGGCTGATCTTGAACTCCTGGACTCAAGCGATCCTCCCACCTTGGCCTCCCAAAGTGTTTTGATTACAGCTGTGAGCTGCCAGGCCTGGCCAGTCTCTCTCTCTCTCTCCTCTCGTTCTCCTTTTTGTAAGGAGGCCAGTCATTAGATGCAGCCACCACCTCCTTATCCAGTATAATCTGTTTTTAACTAACCCCATGTACAGAGACCCCATTTCCAAGTAAGCCCACACTCCGAGGTTTCAGGTGGGCCGGAAATGTGGGAGACAATATTCCCTCCACCGCAGTCCATGCTCTGGCCAAAGTACAGGCAAGTTTCAGTGAAGGTGAAAACAGAGCACAGGGCATGGGTCTTCCAGGGGGCCTTCAACAGTTCATGTGTGGGTTTGGGACATGGTGGCCCAGGCCATGGAAAAGTAGCTCATGAATTAGAATTCGAAAGAGCACGATGTGTGTGTGTGTGTGTGTGTGTGTGTGCGGGGCCATGATCCCACCAGAGGAGGGATAGAGAAGGTATTTCTGGGGGTTCTTGGGAAGAAAGTGCATTTCTAGTGACCACCCTGGCATCTGATCCACCCAGAGACATCACTAAAATTTGAAGACCCCAAAAAGCTTCGAGAACACACCCGTGACACGTGCGACGTCTATGGGAGAGAGAGGAGGGGGGCTTACCAGGGGGAAGCTCATATCCAGGAATGGAGCAGAAGGTGGGCCCTGTGCTCCAGGTCAGAGCTGCTTTTAATTGCCTTTGCTTTTCCTGCACCAAGGAGTCTGGGCCATTTAGCTTTCTCTGCAGAAGAATTAACCTTTAGCAGCATAGGTAATTGATCCTCAGCAGGGGAAACGTCCTGTGGGTTTTGATGCAGAACCGGCTTTCGGTAAACCTGTCCCTGCCACATCCTGCAAAGTTCCTGCCCCTGCCTCCTTGTCTGGAGGTGTCTCCATTCTAGCTCACTAAATGCCCAGGGTCCTTATATTTTATTTTATTTTATTTTATTTTATTTTATTTATTTATTTTTTTGAGACGGAGTCTCGCTCTGTCACCCAGGCTGGAGTGCAGTGGTGCGATCTTGGCTCACTGCAAGCTCTGCCTCCCGGGTTCACGCCATTCTCCTGCCTCACCCTCCTGAGTAGCTGGGACTACAGGCGCCCGCCACCACGCCCAGGTAACTTTTTGTATTTTCAGTAGAGCCGGGGTTTCACCCTGTTAGACAGGATGGTCTTGATCTCCTGACCTCGTAATCTGCCTGCCTCGACCTCCCAAAGTGCTGGGATTACAGGCATAAGCCACCGCGCCCGGCCAAGGTCCTTATATTTTAAAAAATCTTGTCCCATCAAACTCTGCTTTCAGGAATGGCGCAAAGAGCCAACACACACGGTGAGCAGCTGCCTTCTCCAGGTGGAACGCATCCACACGTCACCTGGGATGCAGTCGTTCCTGTTTACAGTCAGGCCCTGAGTCCTGGATTCCTGCCCAAGGTCACATAGCAGGACTGGCCCAGCCCCGTTCACTCACGCATGTCTGACCCCAAGGCAGGGCTGGTTGCCTCTAAATCCTCCCACTAGGGTATCAGCGCCTGGCTGTGTTGAAGGTGTCACCTTTTCTATGAACACCTGTTCTGAACAGTGGAAATCGCTATTTCTAACAGAGGAGTTGCAAGCTCCAGGGATCTGTGTGTGTGTTGGGGAGAGTGGAGTAGATCATTTCTGGAAAAGGGGGTCTCAATACATAGCGCTGTTTATAGATGAGAAAAGATGCATTTAGAAGCTTGAACTGGAATGGGCTGTACATAGGACTGCCTTGCCAGACAGCGGCTCAGAAGTCTTCAAAAACGTTTAAAGATGCCCCATTAAAAGCGTTTGGTTGTCTGTTGGTAACGGTGCTGGTCTGTTCAGCCTGTCTTAACAAAATACCACAGACTGGGTGGCCTAAGCAACAGAAATTCACTTTCTCACAGTGCCAGACACTGGAAGTCTGAGATCCAGGTGCCAGGAGGGTTGGTTTCTGGTGGGGCCCTTCTACCTGCCTTGCAGGTGGCCACCTCCTGGCCGTATCCTCAAATGGCCTTCACTTCCATGCATGTGAACCTGGTGTCTCTTCCTCCTCTTACAAGGACCCCAGTGCTGTGGGATTAGGTCCCCACCCTTACGGTCTTATTTAAAATTGCCTCCTTAAGATTCCTCAAATAAATAAAAATTGAACTACCACTTGACGCAGCAATCCCACAAGTGGGTGTCTACACAAAGGAAAATGAATCATTCTACCAAAAGACACCCATGCCCTTATGTGCATGGCAGTGCTAATCACAAAGCAAAGACATAGAATCAACCTATGTGCCCATTAACGGTGGACTAGATATAGAAAATGTGGCATATATATACCATGGAGTACTATACAGCCATAAAAAGGAACAAAATCATGTCCATTGCAGCAACATGGATGCAGCTGGAGGCTATAATCCTAAGTGAATTAACAGAGGAACAGAAAACCAAATACCGCAAGTTCTTACTTATAAGTGGGAGCTAAATGAGGAGAACACATGGACATAAAGATGGGAACAACACACACTGGGGTCTCCAAAATCAGGGAGTGAAGGAAGAGGGCAAGGGTTGAAAAACTACCGATTGATATGGTTTGGCTCTCTGTCCCCACTCAAATCTCACCTTGAATTGTAATAATCCCCAAGTGTCAAGGGTGGGACTAGGGGGAGGTAACTGAATTACAGGGACAGTTTCTACCATGCTGTTCTCATGACAGTGAGTGAGTTCTCAGGAGATCTGATGGTTTATAAGCATCTGGCATTTCCCCTGTTTGTACCCATTCTCTCTCCTGCCGCCTTGTGAAGAGGTGCCTTCTGCCATGACTGTAAGTTTCCTGAGGCCTCCCCAGCCATTTGACCTGTGAGTCAATTAAACCTCTTTTCTTTGTAAAGTACCCAGTCTCTGGTATTTCTTCCTAGCAGCATGAGAACAGACTGATACAACTACCTATTCGTTGTTCACTATTTGGGTGATGGGTTCAATAGAATTCCAAACCTGAGCATTACACAATATCTCCATGTCACAAACCTGCACATATACCCCCCTGAATCTAAAATTTCCAAAAAGAGAAACAATAACTAAAAAGAAAAACAATCGCTCCCCACTTAAAGGTCCCATCTCCAAAGACAATCACACTGGGAGTTAGGGTTTCAACATGTGAATCTGGGGGACACCATCCAGTCCATCACAGTAAGCAAGCCTGCTGTCCCTCCCCATCCTGATGGAATGTGTGAACCAAAGTGGACTTTTTTAAGAAAGGAGACCTGACCTGACAACACCCAAACAAACAGTCCTTTAAGACAGTGTTTCCGACAATTTGACAATCGCTCCATGTGTTTTCTGGAATGTCCTCCTCTGAACTGCTGTAATTCTAAAGCTTGAGGAACAGTAGTAGAGGGTGAGAATCCACATTCTTCCCTGCACAGTGACACCGTCGCTGGGATAGGCACAGAGATCAAAGAGCGGTCACACCGAATGACCTCACATTTCCCAGCCTCTGCGCACGCATTCATGCTGTTCCATGCACCGGGAATGCCCTTCCCATCATGTCCATTTACACGGTACACCCCTTGGGGCTCTGGGCCACTGTTGCCCGAACTCCATGGCAGCTCCATGTCTCCTTCCTCCACCCCTCCCAAGCTGTGACTTTCAGACTGGCACTCATGGGTTTCAGCTTTTTGGCTTCCTTCACTTGGCAATTCGCCCTGGAAACTAGCAGACCTGTCTTGTCACCAGGAGGGCCTCAGTCATCAAGGCAATCTGCAGATGTCCGTCTAATCTTGCAGAGGTGATGTTCTAGCCAGCTCCCCCCAACCCCACCCACACCCAAAGCTGCTACTGCCTGGTTTTGTCACAAAGAAAAACAGGGAATAAAGTGACACCACCAGACCTTCTGCCACTATTCCCAGCTCTGTGCCCGAGGCCTTTCTTTCAAGACTTTTTTTTTTTTTTTTTTTTGAGGCAGAGTCTTGCTCTCTTGCTCAGGCTGGAGTGCAGTGGCATGATCTCGGCTCACTGTAACCTCCATCTCCTAGGTTCAAACAATTCTCCTGCCTCAGCCTCCCAAGTAACTGGGATTACAGGTGTGTGCCACCATGCCTAGCTAATTTTTATATTTTTAGTATAGATGGGGTTTCACTGTATTGGCCAGGCTGGTCTTGAACTCCTGACCTCAAGTGATCTGCCCACCTCAGCCTCCCAAGTGCTGGGATTACAGGCATGAGCCACTGCGCCTGGCCTTTTGGGACTATCTTAGACCACCAAACCCAGAGTGTAACATTTAAGGGTGTTTGGGGTTGAATAACACCCCAGGTACCTCGGTTTCAGGGGGAATCCCTGGGCGTGAGTTTTGCCCGTCTGCCCAGCCTCCCCATGGGATGGAGTCCCTGTCACTCACCGTGGCGACAGGCTCCATAACATACCCTTTACCAGCTGCCCCTTGACCCTATCCCACTTCCCCACCCCAAGATCCTCGTCCCCGGCAACTCCCAGATGAACTAGTTGCATTCAAATCCTCATCTCAGAGACTGCTTTGCGGGACACGCAAATGATGACACAGTCTGGGATGGCAGACGTGGTTCTGGACAGGTGGCATGGAGCTCAGATCCCAGCTCCGATAAAGGCTCGTTGGAGCTGTCCGGATTCAAAGCAAACCACAAGCAAAACGACCTCCCCTACCCACTCCCCACAACCCCAACAAATCTCAAATGAGAACCTCAGATGGTGCAGATGGACAGGGCACCATTTCTCAGGAAAGGGAAAGCCAGGGTCATCCTTCCTGAAACTCCCTTCATCTCAGCCCACGGGGGAGGCGGGGTGAGGACGGAGGCTGGTGCTTGGGGGTGAGCGGTCCTAGGCATGGCTCAGTTCTAAGTCTTATTGTAGGCTTGAGTTAGCTGAGAGGCAGTCCTGAGATGCTCAGGCCCACAGCAGGGACAGCAGAGGCTGCCACCACCTCCGTGCTGAGAAAAACCAAGCTGCCCAGAACTGAGACACCCCACCTGGCAGCTCCCAGGGGCTCTGGGGACAGGATGCTGGTCTGGGCCCTGGGCTCTCAGCTCACATTCTACAGTGAAAAGATGGATGGCTTTTTATTTTTATGCAGAATCAAGCTGACAGGATCTAATTCTTTCCCCAAGGGAAGTTTAAGGGGGGAGGTTGAACTTGGGATGGCAGAACGAGCTCTGTGCTGGAAAATCTACGTTTAGATCCCAGTTCTCTTAAAGTCTATCCGTGGCAATTTTAAAACACGATCCCCAAATTCTCTGCCACTCTTCCCACTGATAGGTGGGGCTTGTGTCCCCACCCCTTGAACCTGGGCTCTGTAACTGCTTGACCTACAGAAAAAGCTGGAAGTGATACTGTAACAGTGTCCGGACTCAGGTTCTAAGAAACTGCAGCTTCCTCGTCAGGCATGATGGCTCATGTCTATAGTCCCAGCACTTTGGGAGGCCGAGGTGGGCGGATCACCTGAGGTCAGGAGTTCGAGACCAGCCTGGCCAACGCGGTGAAACCCCGTCTCTACTAAAAATACAAAAATTAGCAGGGTGTGGTGGTTCACACCTGTAATCCCAGCTACTCAGGAGGCTGCGGCAGGAGAATTACTTGAAGCCGGGAGGCGGAAGTTGCAGTGAACCAAGATTGCGCCACCACACTCCAGTCTGGGTGACAGAGTGAGATTCTGTCACAAAAAAAAAAAAAATATATATATATATACACACACACACACACACACACACACACACACACACACAGCTTTTATTGTCTGTGTCCTGGGACATTCACTCTTAAAGCCCAGACACACCCGGGCGCAGTGACTCATGCCTGTAATCCCAGCACTTTGGGAGGCTGAGGTGGGAGGATCACATGAGCTCAGGAGTTTGTGACCAGCCTGGGCAACATAGCAAGACCCAATCTCAAAAAAAAAAAAAAATTATCTGGGTGTAGTGATACACGTCTGCAGTCCCAGCTACATAGGAGGCTGAGGCAGGGGATCACTTGAGCCTGCGAGGTTGAGGCTGCAGTAAGCCACGATGGTACCGCTGCATTCCAGCCTGGGCAACAGAGCAAGACCCTGTCTCTAAAAAAAGAAGCCCAGACACCATGCAGCCCGTGTCGTCTCTAAAAAAAGAAGCCGAGACACCAAGCAGCCCATGCACAGGCCATGTGGACAAGGATCAAGGTTCCCAGCCCTCCCTGGCTGAGATCCCAGCAAATAGCCAGCAGCACTTTGCAGTCACGTGAGAGCACTGTCTGGGAAGTGGATCCCGCGGCCCCAGCTGAGCTGCCCGAGTTGACCCTGCAAGGAGCAGAGACAAGCTTTCCCTGCCAGGCTCTGCCTGAACTGCAGAATCTGTGAGCTCAATAAAGTGTTGTTGTTTGAAGTCATTAAGTTTTGGGGTGGCTTTGACACAACCCACAACCAGAACACCGTCTCTGTGGCCTGGGGCAAATGCTTAGCCTCTCCGGACCTCAGTTTTCCTCGTCTGTAAAGGGAATAGGATTCAAAGGCTTCCAAAGAGCATTTCAGGATGTGAGGGCGATCTGGCTGCACCCCCATTGGTCACCAGGGTTGATTCGGGTGATCTGGCTGGCTGGGCAGGTGTCCCCTTCCTCCCTCACCACTCCACGTGTGTCCCTCCTGAGGCTGCGTACTCGTTCAAAGAGGATGACCATCCCAGAGAGAGGAGGACCGGTCTTCCGTCAAGGGTACACAAGTAGCCGCGCTCCCCCTGCTAGAACCTCCAAACAAACTCTCAAGGTGCAAAGTGCATTTCAACTCAAATACTCAATGCATTCTTTCAATGTTAGTGAATCACTTTCCTGGTTTTATTGTAACGCATAATGCCCTTTCTCCAGATCATCAAAACATTCCCTAAAAGGACCAGAACGCTTTGTCAGTCCTTCTTAAACATCGATGTCTACAGGACTCAGCTGGAGACCCTGTTCAATGCAGATTCTAATGCAGGAGGTCAGAGGCAGGGCCTGGAAATCTGCATTTTAATGTGATTTCTCTTTTTTCTTTGACTCAGGACAGAGTCTCACTCTGTTGCCCAGGTTAGAGTGCTGCAAAGGTGCCATGATAGCTCACAGCAGCCTCAACCTCCCTGGGCTCAAGTGACCTCCCACCTCAGCCCCCTGAGTAGCTGGGACTACAGGTGCACACCTACCATACCTAGCTAATTAAAAAAAAAAAATTATTTGTAGAGACGAGGTCTCCCTATGCTACTGAGGCTGTTCTTGAATTCCTGGGCTCAAGCAGTCTTCTTGCCTCAACCTCCGAAAGTTCTGGGATGGATGTGCGCCACCAGCCCAGAGTTTTTTTTTTTTTTTTTTTTTTAACAAGATATGGTCTCACTTGCTTGTCCAGGCTGGAGTGCAGTGGTGCAATCATATCTCACTGTAGCCTCGAACACCAGAGCTCAAGTGATCTTCCTGTCTCAGCCTCCTTAGTAGCTAGGACTACAGGTGAGCGCCACCACAACCAGCGAAGTTTTTTTTAATGAAGAAATGAGGTCTCACTGTTGCCCAGGCTGGTCCTGAACTGGCCTCAAGCAATCCTTCTGCTTGGCCTCTCAGAGTGCTGGGATTCCAGACATGAGCCACTGCACGCAGCCACTGATTGCTTTTCTTTTTCCTGAGACAGAGTCTCACATTGTCGCTCAGCTGGAGTGCAGTGGTGTGGTCTCCGCTCACTGCAGCCTCTGCCTCCAGGGTTCAAGCAATTCTCCTGCCTCAGCCTCCAGAGTAGCACTGATAGCGTTTTCAGTAGCAAGTCCCCTTTGTTTGTCTGTTACCAATAGCCACCCTTACCCACAGGATTAAAAGGGCAGACAGTATCTTTTTTTGTTTTGTTTTTTGAGACAGGGTCTCACTCTATCACCCAGGCTGGAGTGCAGTGGTGTGATCATGGCTCACTGCAGTCTCAACCTCCCGGGTTCAAGCGATCCTCCTGCCTCGGCCTCCTGAGTAGCTGGGACTACAGTCACATATTACCATGCCTAGCTAATTTTTTGCCTTTTTAGTAGAGATGGCATTTCACCATGTTGCCCAGGCTGGTCTCAAACTCCTGAGCTTGCTCACATGATCCGCCTACCTTGGCCTCTCAAGGTGCTGGGACTACAATTGTGAGCCACTGCACCCGGCCGGCAGTATCTCATTTAATCTTAGCACAACTCCCAAGGAAGTCTCTAGAATCATGTGCACTTTACAGATGGGGGACACAGCATCTGGAGAGGTCTGGGGATGTGCCCACGGCCACAGCTGGTGGGTGGTAATGGCCAGGACTTGCACTGAAGTCAGCTCCTCCACGTTCAATCCCCTGCCGCCCTCTTCCGAGCACCAGGTGATGTGAGGTCAACCACGTTTTAAAAAACTCTCACCCCTTCATGCCTGCAGCAAGGCAGCTGGGGATGAAAATCCATCACAGAAGGACAGAAATGGGGACTCAGTGACACGCAGGAATAACAAACCAGAGTTAACAAAGACAGAGGTGACTTTTTCAGGTTCCCCAGCTCCAGCCGTGATTAATTTACAGCTTTTTACATGCTAATGTTTTCCTGCCTTCTGCTCATAATAAATAACCAATATGCTTTAATACCTAGTTGTTATTCATCCCTTTCAGATACTTGGGTTTTGATTCTTCGCTGCAGCTCAATCACATTGGATTTCTTTAACCAGGACAGCTCCATTAAGAGTCCCTTGCAAGGACACCCTGGCGGGGCAGTGACAGTAACAGATAACGCGTGACAAGAGAGTGAGGAGCTGCCACGCGAAATATTGGCAGCCATAGGGAAAGAAAGGGGAGGCTGTAATAAAAAACACTACCACACTACATTTAAGTAACGCCGAGGTGATGAACACAGACCAGTAAAACCAGAGAACGCTCAGTGAAGGTTGACACGCCATCCTTAACGCGCCTGAACAGCTTGTTTCTGCAATAGAAACTCACATTCATTTAATCACCTTTCTGACATTGAACGTTTCCTTCTTACACTGGGATAAGGATGGCTCGTCACCCCTCCCACCCCCTCCACCCACCCAGCTGTGTATTTCAGAAAGTTCCTTGGAACTGCCTCCATCTTCTCTCCCTCCCAGTGCTTTTAAAGCAGAGAAGGCCAGTTCATCAAGAGACATGGATGAGGGTTAACAGAATTGCTTCCTTCTAAAGAAGCTGTTCATTCTGAAATCCAAGAACTCTCTAGCCATCCTGTCCCCCATTTGACACACGGCGACTCACGTTCCTCCGGGCCCGCTGAGGACTGAACATGACAATCCTCATCCTGCTGTGTGGCTGCCCCGAGAACAGCAGCCTCACTCCTGGGGCCTCTGGGCAGCCACTTTCCTTGGCTACCTGGACCCTTGTGGGTCAGTCCTTTGCCTCCTAGGCTGGACCACTCTTTCCACTGCAGGAACCACCCAAAGTGTTTCCAGTACAGGAAGCCCTTCGTCAGGGACAGCACTTCGTATCTTTCTTGAACTCATCTGGGACTACTTCCAGAATAACGTGGTGTTTTTTTGTTTTGAAGAGAGGGGTCTTGCTACATTGTCCAGGCTGAAGGGCACTGGTTATTCACAGGTGGGATCATAGCACACTACAGCCTCAAACTCCTAGGCTCAAGAAATCCTCCTGCCTCAGTCTCCTGAATAGCTGGAACAATGGGTGTGTGCCACTGTGCCCAGCTCAGAACAATGTTTTTAAACACATAAAATAACATACAGGCTGGGTAGGGTGGCTTACGCCTGTAATCCCAGCACTCTGGGAGGCTGAGGCGGGTGGATCACTTGAGGTCAAGAGTTCGAGACCAGCCTGGCCAACATGGTGAAACCCTGTCTACTAAAAATACAAAAATGAGCCAGGCATGGTGGTGCAGGCCTGTAGTCCCAGCTACTCAGGAGGCTGAGGCAGGAGAATCACCTGAACCTAGGAGGTGGAAGTTGCAGTGAGCTGAGATTGTGACATTGCACTCTAGCCTGTAAACAAGAGTGAAACTCCATCTCAAAAACAAACAAACAAAAACCTTCTGCGGAGGCCTCAGGAAAGTTACAATCATGGTGGAAGGGCGAAGGGGAAGCCAGCACATTTATTCAGGAGCAGGAGGAAGAGAGAGAGAAGGGGAAGGTGTCACATCCTTTTAAACAACCAGATCTCATGAGAGTTCACTCACTGTCAGGAAAACAGCAAGGGGGATGTCCCTCCCCATGACCCAGTCGCCTCCCACCAGGACCCTCCTCCAACACTGAGAGTCACAACTCAACATGAGATTTGGGTGGGGACACAGAGTTACACCGTATCGCTCTCAAAATGCGAGGATTCGGCCGGGTGCAGTGGCTCAAGCCTGTAATCCCAGCACTTTGGGAGGCCGAGACGGGCGGATCACGAGGTCAGAAGATTGAGACTATCCTGGCTAACACGGTGAAACCCCGTCTCTACTAAAAAATACAAAAAACTAGCCGGGCGAGGTGGCGGGCGCCTGTAGTCCCAGCTACTCGGGAGGCTGGGGCAGGAGAATGGCGTAAACCCAGGAGGCAGAGCTTGCAGTGAGCTGAGATTGCGCCACTGCACTACAGCCTGGGAGACAGAGCGAGACTCCGCCTCAAAAAAAAAAAAAAAAAAAAAAAAATGCGAGGATTACAGATATGAGCCACCACACCTGGCAAATTGGGTCATTCTTATCACACCCACCTAAAACAGAGTTGGGAGGGGAGGAGGTAAAAAGCACCCCAACATGGCTCCGAAAATGAAATTCTCTGCAAGCTGGGCTGCGGACACTGCGAACACTGCTGGCTGTAACCTGAAACCAGTTTTCTCTAATAGCTACTGAAACAACCTGCTACCACTCTAAGGCTAGTTTTACCCACGGCTGTCACTCACCGATTGGGGCCTGCCAGTTCCCCAAAACTTCACTGGTGACAGTGAACTTAAAGAACAATACATAACACTTCTGTTTTTAAAATAAAACCTCTAACCTTTGTTCTTTGGACATAACAAAGACCACCCAGGTCTGTGTGTATGTCCAAAATTGCAATTCTTTTTTTTTGAGACGGGGTCTTGCTCTGTTGCCCAGGCTGGAGTGCAGTGGCCCCATCATAGCTCACTGCAGCCTTGACCTCCCAGGCTCAAGAGAGCCTCCCACCTCCACCTCCCAAGAACTAGGATGACAGGCGTGTGCCACCATGCTTGGCTAATTTTTTTTTTTTTTTTAGAGATAGGGTTTCACTGTGCTGCCCAGGCTGCTCTCAAATTCCTGGGCTCAGGCAATCCTCCCCCCATCGGCCTCCCAAAGTGCTGGGATTACAGGTGTGAGTCACCATGCCCAGCCCAAATTGCAGTTTTTACTTCTCAAATACAACTTCTGATTTTAGAGACTCGTCTCTGTAATCTGTTTGATGTCGACAACTCTTATATCCCCAGCGGCTGGCCCAGAGCTCAATAAACAACCGCCGACCATGTGGAAGAGTCCAATCTGACTCTAACCCTACAGTAAAGGAGCCATCCACAGTCATTTGGAGGCCATGAACACCGCAGCAGATGGCACAAAGTGATCTGCTAGTCTCCTGCCTAACTAATCATCACAGCCTGGCCTATTAAGAACAATTCCTTGCCAGAAGAGCCTCTCTCTAGCCTTACCCCATTGCAGCATCAGCTTACTGCTGGGTTTTGGCAAGAAGCTGAAGTCAAGAAGGGCACGGGGCACGGGAATGATGCCTCCGTGTCTGATCAGCCCCAGAAGGTGCTGCTGCGACCTCTTCTTCCCCACACCCCTCAGTCACTTCCCCGCCTGGACTCACTCAGTGGGAAGCGACGGTATCTGAGGACTGCAATATGCTCCATGCCAGGCCCCCATCCATCAACAGCTTCCTGCCGGTTACCATGGAGACGGCATGTGGGGTCCCCACTGGGATGGGACATTCAGAGTCCTTGGGCTAGGGAGTATTCGTGGGCAAAGGGACACTGTGAGATCCAGGATCACCCAGAACGGGGCCATGCAGAGGTCCACGCAGGCAAGGGAGGCCAAGGGGGAAGGAGGCGGCTGAGAAAAACTGCTGAATGTGCACAGAACTAAGGGCATTATCCGTGAGTGTCTAAAGGACCAGACCAACCGCGCGCGGAACTCTGGTGAACTAAAGAAACCAGACCCTGACTATGGCACAGAGGTCTGGGCCAGCCAAGAGGTCGGCAGCTCCTTAAGCCCACAGCCCACCACAAAGACCCCACATGCCTTCCCAGGTAGGGAAACACTGGATAATCTCAATAGTCACTTCTGCAGCTATCTAAGACATGCTGCCATATATATATATCACATACTATATATATATCATGACAATATATAAACTTCATAGTGTTGCTTTAAGGAGCAAATTATACCATCCATAGAAAAGCTTAGTTCAGGGCCTGCCACACAGAAAAAAATATATATCTATATATATATCAATGTCAATATATAGCTATATGTCATATATAACTACATATACACATATAACTATATATCATATATGACTACATATACACATAAAACAATATAACAATATATATCATATTGATATATATATTATTGATATCATAATTGATATTGATATCAATATATCATATATAATAAATTAAATATGTATGTATAATAAATATAATATTAATATATAATAATAACAATAGATTACTATAAATTACTTAAATTTATTATAAATTATATAATAAATTAATAACAATAGATTAAATAGATACATATTTAATGTTTTTTTTTATGAGACAGGGTCTTGTTGTGTTGCCCAGGCTGGTTTTGAACTCCTAGGCTCAACTATCCTCCTGCCTCAGCCTCCCAAGTAGCTGGGGTTACAGGAAGGTGCTGCTGCCCCTGGCTTAACACAGGCCTCTAATGAGCCTAGCAAACATGCTGGATTTTTTTTGACAACAGATGCTGGCTATAGGAAGGTAAGGAAAGTGTCCAGGAAGAGACCAGGAACTTGGCTACACCTTAGTGGGGTCACTCTACACTCAGGATATGGGGCTCTGTTTTGTAAGCTCAAGGAATTTACCATTTCCTCCTTCATTCTGGTCACTGAATGCTTAAGAGGCTGACTCATAAACCATAATGCTTATTTATATGGGACAGGGTCTTCCTCTGTCACCCAAGCTGGAGTGCAGTGGTATAATCACAGCTCACTGCAGCCTTGACCTCCTGGGCTCAAGCAATCCTCCCACCTCAGCCTCCCGAGTAGCTACTACTACAGGATCTCACCACCATGCCTGGCTAATTAAAAATAATTATTATTATTATTATTTTTCGTAGAGATAGGGTCTCGTTATGTTGCCTAGGCTTGCCTTGAACTCCTGAGCCCAAGTGATCCTCCTGCCTCGGTCTCCCAAAGCACTGGGATTACAGGCGTGAGCCACTGCACCTGGCCCTCATTTACTTTTTTATTATAAGTGGCCATTGTCTTCTGGGGAAGCATGATAAAATGGACTTTGGAGGGAGGCAGGCCTGGGTTTGAACCTGGCACTACCACTATTGGCTGAGTGAGGAGGGAAAGTGGCTTGAACTCTCCAAGCCTCGAATGCTTTACCTGTCGAATGAGAATGATGACAATACATAAACTTCACAGGGTTGCTTTAAGGAGCAAATGAAATCATACATAAGAAAGCTTAGTTCAGGGCCTGCCACATAGAAACTCAGTAAATATTTCCTGTTAACGACACAGAACTGTGTCCCTAGTAGACAATGTGTTTCGCAAAAAAAACAGTGAGGAGTGGGGTATATGATGTGGCCAAATGGATTGGTAAGGCTGGGTATCGCAGGACTTCTCAGAGCCTTGGCACATGAATCTCGCCAAGAGAGGTGCAGCAGGCAGCATTTCCCAGCTTATCTGACCATGGCACCCTCGGTGGATGGAGCAACTCACGATCTAGTGTCCTGTGTGGCATACACTTTGAGAAACATCACCACAGGCCATGTGTCCATCAACCTGGAGAAGCCTGATGAGCTCACATGCACGCTGGGGATACATCTGTTCAGAGAATGAGGACTGATTGGCAGCATCAGGCCATTCCCTCCCATGCAGAGTGGAGGGGAAAAGCACATGCACAAGTCTTAACTCTTGGACAAGAACACCCCCTTCAGTCATGGCACCAATATCCATGATGGATAAGCTCAATAAATGAGATCACTTTGCATTCAGTTACATTCTGGCTTGGAGTCTACTGATGAGGTATGGGAAGGACCCAGGCACTACAGAAACTCGGCTCCATTCATCTTTTAGGGCAAGTGATCCCTGCTGGGAACATGCATTTCTCTTCAATTCCTACCAGGTGGAATTTCAGGGCATGGCATTTTCTGAGCCTGCTCCCAAATTCTCGAAAGGGGAGGGAGCGGGTGGAAGTGCAGAGGGCTTGGGATGAGACAGTCAAACAAGCTCTACTGCAACCAGCAGGGTGGCCTGGCCCAGAGCACAGTAAACCATCAAGCCACTTCCCTGCCTATGAAATCAAAACCACAACAGCTCCTCCACTGTGGGTGGTGAGCTCATATTTATACATTCTATAGATTTACTCTAGAAGAGGAAACTGAGGAACTCTCCTAGAATCCAGTGGAAAAAGGTAGTGGTGGGAGGAGCCGGACAGGATGAAAGAAAAGTTAAGAGAAGTGGAAGATAGATTGAGAAGTTGCAATGGTTGTCTTACAGGCGATACAGATGGAGAAAATTAAAAGAATGGAGAGGAAGAGAAATTCAAAGAAACTCTGGAAAAAAATTCCCAGATCTGAAAAAATATAGGAATCCTGAGCTCAAATAATGCAACAGTTTCCACGCCAGTGAGTGCATGTGCACAGCTGTACGGTAAGTCCTCAATCGACATTCCCCACTGGTTCTTAGAAACTGCGACTTTAAGCAAAATGACCTGTAATGAAGCGAATTTTACCACAGGCTAATGAATACAAACAGGAATTAAGTTCCTACTCCAAAAACATCACCAAACAACTACTACTACTACCACTTCTTCTCCTCCTCTTCCTTCTCCTCCTCCTCCTCCTCCTCCTCCTCCTCTTCTTCTTCTCCTTCTCCTTCTCCTTCTCCTCCTTCTATAGGGTCTCACTCTATTACCCACACTGGAATGCGGTGGTGGAATCATGGCTCCCTCACTGTAGCTTTGACCTCCCAGGTTCAAGCGATCTTCCTGCCTTAGCCTCACAACGTGCTGGGATGTCAGGCATCAGTCATTGTACCTGGCCTACCAAACTTCTCAAGACTAGAACACTTCTAGTATTAAACATGGAAATAAATGTGTGCTATACATAAAATAACTGTGAGCTTAAGAAACATTCATTAAGAATAGCAAATAATTATCCATTTATTGCAGTTCAGGGTCTCGGGTGGTCAGAGCCCATCCCAGCAGCTCAGGACACAAGATGGGCACCAGCCCAGGACAGGACACCATCGTGGGGCAACTCACACTCCACACTCACTCAGACTGCAGCCATGTAGACACACCAATGAACCTAATATGCACACGTTTGGGATACGAGAGGAAACCGCAATACCTGGAGAAGACCCACACAGACCCAGAGAGACTCACAGACTCCACACAGGCAGTGGTCCCAGCCAGGAATCAACTTTTTTTTCCTCATTGACATTACAATGAAACAACATTGAATGAAATGACATCAATACACTCCTCCAAAAAACTCATACTTCAGCTTGGAAGACCAACCACTACACCAGAGAATCAAAAAACAAGAAGATAATTGTACATCTTGATTTTAGCTTCTGATCAATTTTCTGTGATAACCTTGAGAACAAGATGATAGAAGTGGGACTGGTTTTCCTGATAGGTGAACTCACAGGTGGTTGAACAGCATTACCTAAATAGTATCGATAATAGCGTTATCTTTGTGCTGAATGCATTTTAAAAGCCTTGGAGAAGGTCTAAGGGGTTAGACGAAAGAGCTCATTTCTGGACCCTGTTTTGTTCAACACCTTTGGCTATGATGTGTGTGATGACATAACGGAGAACCTTATCAGATTTGCAGGTCACATAAAGTTGGGAAAAATGGTTAACATGATAAATGCACTCATCAATATTCAAAAAGACTTGACAGGCAAGAAGATAGGGCCCAAACCACAAGATGGAATTCAACAGAAATTAATGTAAAGTGCTGAATTTTGCCTTAAAATTTTGCGCAAGGGCAGGATGGGGGAGAATTGGCATGGCAGAGGCTTGTGAAGGAAGGAAGGAAGGAAGGAAGGAAGGAAGGAAGGAAGGAAGGAAGGAAGGAAGGAAGGAA
>NC_045441.1:251831-270922 GCF_002776525.5 Piliocolobus tephrosceles
GAAGGAAGGAAGGAAGGAAGGAAGGAAGGAAGGAAGGAAGGAAGGAAAGAAGAAAGGAAGGAAAGAGGGAAGGAAGGAAGGAAAGAGGGAAGGAAGGAAGGAAAGAGGGAGGGAAGGAAAGAAGGAAGGAAGGAAGGAAGGAAGGAAGGAAGGAAGGACCGACTTTATCAGATTTTAGCAGGTCACACAAAGTTGGGAAAGACACTGGAGGAAAGTTAATGCCATAAGAGAAACAACCAAGCACAGTCAAGGAAAGCGTTCACAGGGACAGCAGAACAAGCCTTTAGAATGTGCATGTTTCATATCCTCAGAAAGAGAGCATTGGCTCCACTAATAGAAATTAAAACAAAACATCACCAAAACAACAACAACAAAACCAGACAGTAGATGGACTGAATTTACAGAATGGATGCAGCTCATGACCAAATCAGTGAGTTAGGAGATGGAATTGAGGAATTCTCCCCCAATCCAGAGAAAAAAGACATTGGGGGTGGCCTAGATAGGATAAAAGAAAAGTTAAGAGATGTGGAAGATAGATCCGGAAGTTCCCACATGTGTCTTACAGGTGACCCAGCAGGAGAAAATGAAAAGAACTGAGAGGAAGATAAACTCAACACAACTCTAGAAGAAAAGTTCCCAGAATTGAAAAAAGATAGGAATCCTGAGCTCAAAAAGATGCACAAAGTGCCTGGAAGAAGGAAGAGGAAAATAAAAACACGGCAATTCACGTGATGCTGAAGTCTAGATGCCAGGCTTGCAAGAAAAAGTCTTGAAAGCTTGCAGGGATCTGTTACCTGCAAAGCTGTAGAATCAGATAGATCAACTGGCAATGCCAGGTCCGAGAAGACAGTATCTTTAACATTCTAAGGAAAAACAATTTTGAAACTAGAATTCTATATTCAGCTTGACAATGACCTCAAGTATAAACATAGACAAAAAATTCCACACATGCAAGGACTGAAAAAGTTTCCCATCCATAGACGTTCAATGAAACAATCACCAAAAGTAATACATTGGCAGGGAGGAAGAAAGACTCTAAGCGGAAGAAATAGGATATAAGGAACAACGGTAGTTGCCTGTTACGGGCTGCACAGCATCCACCCAAAAGCACATGTTGAAGTCCTAACCTTCCGTAGCTGAGAATGTGACTGTATTTGGAGATAAGTTCTCTAAAGAGGTAACTAAGCTAAAATGAGAGTTAAGTGGAGCCCTAATCCAATATGCCTACTGTCCATATGAGAATACATTAGGTTCGTGCAAAAGTAATTCCAATCCTTGCCATTATATAATGGTAAGAACCACAATTACTTTTGCACCAACCTAATAGAATTTGAGGAAAAAAAGCATGAAAAGTAACAAGTAAGATTTTTATGCTGTTTTTGAGATGGGGTCTTGCTCTGTTGCCCAGGCTGCAGTGCAGTGGTACAACCATGGTTCACTGCAGCCTTGACTTCCTGGGCTCAATCAATCCCCCCGCCTCAGCCTCCTGGGTAGCTGATACTACAAGTGTGCACCACCATGCCCAGCTAATTTTTTAATCTTTTGTAGAGACAGGCAGGGTCTTACTATGTTGCCCAGGCCAGTCTCAAACTCCTGGGTTTAAGCGATCCTCCTGCCTCAGCTTCCCAAAGTGCTGGGATTACAGATGTGATCCACCATGCCTGGCCACTTTTCATGCTATTAAGAGGAGTCTGTTAACAACCATGAATGCTTGCATGCCTCACAATCTGGCTTCGAAGTACATAAAGCAAAGCTGATAGAAATACAGGAAGAAATCGGTAAAGACAGTGCCACAGTAAAGAGACTTCCTGCAGTCCTCTGATACAGGGACGGCAAGTACAGGGAGAGATGATTCAAATAATGAGTATGTTTGCTCTAATAGAGCTACAGAACTCTGTACCCAACAAATGGGAGAAAAAAACTCTTTTTAATTACACACGGAAATTCTACAAAAATTCAACACGGATTAGCCACAAAGGAAATTTCAAGTAATAATGAAAAGCAGAAATAGCATATGGCATATTTGCTGACAAAGACGTACTAAAATTTTTAAAGTGACAAAAGAATACCCCCTCTAATCTATAAACCAGAATATTTAAAATTATTTAAAAATGAACCATAATGAGAACAGAAACTGCTAGAACCAATATGAGAGTGCAATAAGGTGGCTAAATCCAAAGTCAACTTGTAATTCTCCAGAAATTAAAATATATTGTAAGACTACAGGCCACAGTGGTACAGAAACAGATAATTAGATCAATGAACAAAAGTCTAGCAGACAGTCAGTGTAGGTGTAAAAATTTAGCATATGATTAGGGTGACATTTCAAACTAAGGTAGAAAATAGGAGTATTCAAGTGCTGATGGGTAATTTGCTAATGATTCAGAAAAAATTATGTTCCTACCTGCCGCTTTGCATAATTTGCAGATAGATGAATGACTTACAAATGAAATAATAAATTCCAAAGTATTAGAAGAAAGAAAAACGCTGTTAAATACGCCGATAACCTAGGTATAGGAAAGGCCTTCCTAAAGAAGGCATCGTATGCTAATATCATTGAGGAAAAGATTGATGCCTTCGCCTACATTGTAATTTATCACTTCTATGTGGTGAAAAACAGCACAACAAAGTTAAAGTGTAAGTTATGGTCCAGGAAAACATCTGCAATATATGAAATAGAGATTAATGTGCAGACTGTCAATAAGAAAGAGACAAGGCACATGGTGAGAAAGAAAAGAAGGGAACAGAGCAGGAGTTCACAGAACTTTACACAACCAATGAACGTGGCAGTGATGATTAGGCTCGCTAATAAGGAAAAGGATTGGAACATTGAGATTCCATTCTGCACTTGAGTTGGAGGTGCAAAACAGGAATGAGAAAAGAGCTCACCTACACCAGGCACCGTGGCTCACGCCTGTAATCCCAGCACTTTGGGAGGCCAAGGCAGAGAATCAGTTGAGCCCAGGAGTTCGAGACCAGCCTGGGCAACATAGTGAGACCCCCGTCTCTACAAAAAAAGTCAAAAAATGAGGCGAGAAGATGGCTTGAGACCGGGAGGTTGAGGCTGCAATGAGCTGTGATATCCATTCACTTAATCCCACAGCAACCCTGTGAAGTGAATTGTTTTGTTGTTTTTTTTTTAAACGAGTCTCACTCCCATCACCCAGGCAGGCTGGAGTGCAATGGTGCAATCACTGCTCATTGGTTCTAGCAGTTTCTGCTCTCATTATGGTATAGTACCTGGGACAGGATGGGCGGCCGGTAAGCACAGGCAGTTGCTATCATTATCCTCAGCATGTTTCCGCCATCTGAGTGGCAAACGTTTTCAAGTGGGATCATACAAAATTTTGGCAAGGGTGCAGGGAAATAAAGGACTCTCCCACTGTCTTCAGGGGAATCGAAATGGTTCCAGCCAGTTTTTGAGGGCAATTTGGCAATATCCATGAACACACGCCACCACATATCTGACACCAGGTGCTGCTGTGTGATTGTGTCTCCCCGAAATCCTATGTTGAGATCCTAACCCCAAGGAGATGGTATTAGGAGATAAGGGAGAGTACCTCACCTTTGGGAGTCAGTTAGGTCAGGGGGGCTGAACCCTCTGGGATGGGATTAGGACACTTACAAGAGAGACCCCAGAGAGACACCCTAGAGAGATCCTTTGCCTGTTTCACCATGGGAGGACATGGCCAGAAGACACCATCTATGATGAAGTGGGCCCTCGCCAGATGCTAAATCTACTGGTGCCTTGTTCTTGGACTTCTCATCCTCCAGAACCAAAAGAAATAAATGTTTGTTGTTTGTAAGCTGCCCAGTCTATAATATTCTGTTATAGCAACCTGAATGGACAAGATGCCCAGCAATTCCTATTTGGCAGCCAACCTAGAGAAACATTCATTCCTCTGCACGTCCATGGACACACAAAAGACAGCAAAAGGTTGGAAGTCATCTTAAATGCCCATCAATAGGAGACACCACACTTTTTTTTTTTTTTTGAGACAGAGTCTCGCTCTGTCACCTAGGCTGGAGTGCAGTGGTGCAATCTCAGCTCACTGCAACCTCCGCCTCCTGGGTTCCAGTGATTCTCCTGCCTCAGCCTCCCAAGTAGCTGGGACTACAGGCACCCACCACCATGCCTGGCTAATTTTTGTGTTTTTAATAGACCCGCGGTTTCACCATTTTGGCCAGGCTGGTCTCGAACTCCTGACCTCAGGTGATTCACCTGTCTCGGCCTCCCAAAGAGCTGGGATTACAGGCCTGAGCCACCGCGCCCAGCTTCATATGGTAATTTTGTGTTAAACTTTTGCCGCAACAGCCCAGCTGTTTTCCACGGCAGCTGCACCATATCACATTCACACCATGATTTCTTCTTTAATCATAAAATGCAAAAGAAATTCCGGGAAGGGAGTGGGAATGCCAGAGGGAGCAGCCAGGAAAGGGAAGGTGTGTTGGGCATCAGTGAGTGTGCAGGAGGGTGGAATCTGCGGGCCAAGAGGAAGGCAGGAAGGTCAGTATTCAGACAGGAGCAGAGCCAGACATGGCCTGGGGAGGGAGTGAGCTGGGCCTATGTCTGGGCAGAGAGCTGGGCTTGAGTGCATAAAGTCATGGGAAAGTCTACTTAACAGCGAGTGGGGAGGGGTGTTGAAGTCTTTTAAGCAGAGGCTGACCTCGGGCACGGGCCCAGCCCACCATCTGGTCACCTGCAGAGGGACCCCTTGCCCCTTCCCTTTTAGGTGCATCCTGGAATCTATTGGAAGACGCAGGAGAGTGAGAGGGCAGTGGCAGGCCGGGTAATGAGGTCTCTGGTCCTCCTGACCCTGCGGCGCAGAGGCAGGGCGCCTGGAACTGTCATCATCCGTTTCCAACTGTCATAAAAGAGATGTGGCGAGTGGGGAGGACATCAAACTAGGTTTAACATGCAATTGAATCAGGGACTGAGCTGGCTCCTGCGTCTTCTCTCTCTGACTTTAAAATGAACTCCCGGAAGCTCCAGCGGTGGGTCAGGCAGAGCCAATTAAAAAAAAAAAAATTAACTCAGCACCGTGCCCACAGAGGAGCTGAGTAATAGGGGGGATGAGAGCGGCGGTGGCGAGGGCACAGGATGGAACGGCAGGCCCTTCCGTGCTGCCCTGGAGACCCGCGGGTTGCACGCACATCAGAAACAGCTCTGGGGAGCCCCCAAAGCCTGCATTGCAGCAAGCGGGAAAACGGATTGGTGCACCAGCACTTCCGGTGGCCAGTGACAGGGTCCGCCTCCCGTCCTGCGGACGGAAGCCCAGGAATTGGAGGCTCCAGACGTGGAGGCAGGAGTCACTCCAGAGCAGGGAGGGGCCAGCAAGCCCCTAGATGAGTTTCCCAGGATTCATGTGTTACTAACAAAGTGCCATAGACAAGGTGGCTTCAACAACAGACATTGATCATCTCGGAGTCCTGGAGGCTGGTGTCCGAGATCAAGGTGACAGCAGGGTAGGCGTCTCCTGAGGCCTCTCTCCCAGGCCTGTAGAGGGCATCTTCTCCCTATGACCTCATGAGGTAGTTGTTCTGTGAGCATCTCTCTCTGATCTCTTTTTTTTTTTTTGAGACGGAGTCTTGCTCTGTCACCCAGGCTGGAGTGCAGTGGCGCCATCTAGGCTCACCACAGCCTCGGCCTCCTGGGTTCCAGCGATTCTCCTGCCTCAGCCTCTCAAGTAGCTGGGACTACAGGCAGGTGCCACCACGCCTGGCTGATTTTTGTATTTTTGGTAGAGACAGGGTTTCACCATGTTGGCCAGGCTGGTCTCGAACTCCTGACCTCAGGTGATCTGCCCGCCTCTGCCTCCACCTCCCAAAGTGCTGAGATTACAGGCGTGAGCCACCGGATCAGACCTCATTTCCTCCTCTTGTAAGGACACCAGTCACATGGGATTAGGGCTCACCCCCATGACCTCATTTAACTTAATCACCTCTTAAAAGACCTTGTCTCCAAATACAGTCACATGGTGTGGTCCTGGGGGTTAGACCTGCAACATATGGACCTGGGGGGACACACCAGCCAATGATCCCCCCTGGGGATCTTTGGCACTGGAGTGGCCCCAGGTCTGCCTTCTCCTCACCTGGCTGCGTCAGGTAACTCTGGCTGGCAACACTTCCAGACTCTCATTCCAGAACCACCCCAGGGAAATAACAGAATGTGTTGAGACTCTTACTGATATAGCAGCCAGCTGGGTACGGTGGTCCACACCTGTGAACTTTGGGAGGCTAAGGAAGGAGGATCGCTTAGGCCAGGAGTTTGAGACCAGCTTGGGCAACAAAGTGCGACCTCATCTCTACCAAACATTTAAAACTTAGCCGGGGGTGGTGGCACACACTTGTAGTCCCAGCTACTTAGGAGGCTGAGGCGGGAGGATTGCTTGAGCCCAGGAGTTCGAGACTGCAGTGGGCTGTGATCGAGCTGCTGCACTCTAGCCTGGGTGACAGAGCAAGACCCTGTCTCTAATAAAAGAAAAGACAGCAGTATTAGGCACTCGACCCTTCCCCTGGGACTGTGTCCAGGAATCGCAAACTCTCAGAGGCATTTGAACAAGAGCAACTCCATCTTGAAGAGGAGCTGGGTAAAATAAGGCTGAAACCTACTGGCCTGTATTCCCAGATGGTCAGGCATTCTAAGTCACAGGATGAGATGGGAGGTTGGCGTAAAGATCTTGCTGATAAAACAGGTTGCGGTAAAGAAGCTGGCTAAAACCCACCGAAACCAACACGGCAACAAGAGTGACCTGTGGTCATCCTCATTGCTATACTCCCACCAGCGCCACGGCACTTTACAAACGCTATGGCAACGTCAAGAAGTTACCCCGTATGGTCTAAAAAGGAGGAGGCATGAATAATCCACCCCTTGTTTAGCATATCATCAAGAAATAACCATAAAAATGGGCAACCAGCAGCCCTCAGGGCTGCTCTGTCTACGGACTAGCCATTCTTTTATTCCTCTACCTTTTTTTTTTGAGATGGAGTTTCACTCTTGTTGCCCAGGCTGGAGTGCAATGGCATGATCTCAGCTTACTGCAACCTCTGCCTTCTGGATTCAAGCGATTCTCCTGCTTCAGCCTCCTGAGTATTACAGGTGCCCCCCATCACGTCCAGCTAATTTTTTGTATTTTTAGTAGAGAGAGGGTTTCACCGTGTTGGCCAGGCTGGTCTCGAACTCCTGACCTCAAGTGATCAACCCACCTTGGCCTCCCAAAGTGCTGGGATTAAAGGTGTGAGCCCCCGCACCCACCTGGCCTATCCCTCTACTTTCTTAATAAACTTGCTTTAACTTTATTCTATGGTCTCACTCTGAATTCCTTCTTGCATGAGATTCGAGAACCCTCTCTTGGGGTCTGGATCTGGGTCCCTTTCCAGTAACAAAATCACCCTCACTGCACCCTCCATGAAATCTCACAGCATCTCAGTGGAAATTTAGGTGAGCCTCCAATTGGCAGGTAAGAAACAGTCCTGGAGAACCAGACTCAGAGCATCCCTCATCTTCCACCTCTTTATTGGACACCACAAGTTCATAGAAAAAGGTAGAAATTGGATGCACAGCCAGCAGGATGGGCAGGGTGGGCAGTGGAGTCCTGCTTTACCTCCGAGGGGGACGGGCTGCCCGGCTCAGGCTGCCCGGGATGGAGGGTGTGGACAACCTGGCCCCTGTAGATCAAACAGGACGCCGGAGGTACCAAGCCGTGAGTGTCTGGGAGAAACATCAGGAGGAAACAGGGCTTTTGCATTTCTTTCCACATCAGTGCTGGGTCCCACTAAGGGTCTTGGAATGATTGATTTTTGGTTTGACAGTATTGTTGTCTGAGGCGTTCGAACCACAGCGACTCCATCTTGAGTGAGGCTGAGGAAAACGAGGCTGGGACTTGGTGGGCTGCATTCCCAGAAAGTTAAGCCTTCCTGGTTTCTAGATGTTAACGGTTAAGAGAACAGAGTGATAGCGTTTAATAAACAGACCCAGACTTGGGAGTGTCCTGATATTCTGATATCTTTTTTATTTTTATTTATTTTTATTTTTTTTGAGACAGAGTCTCGCTTTGCTGCCCTGGCTGGAGTGCAGTGGTGCGATCTCAATTCCCTGCAACCTCCATCTCCCAGATTCAAGTGATTCTCCTGCCTCAACCTCCCGAGTAGCTGGGACTACAGCACATGTCACCATGCCTGGCTAATTTTTATGTTTTTAGTAGAGATGGGGTTTTGCCATGTTGGCCAGGCTGATCTCGATCTCCTGGGCTCAGGTGATCCTCCTGCCTTGGCCTCCCAAAGTGCTGGGATTACAGGCTTGAGTCACCCCACCTGGCCCTCTGATATCTTTAGAACAAAAGCATTCCTAATTTCGCTTTAAAGATAGTAATATCAATTCTTGCAAAATACAGTAATTAAGAAAATTAATCCTTTATCATAAACCCTTGTAGCACAGCACATTTCCCTGTGATTCTTTTTTTATCCTATATATAAACAAGTATTGTACCTAGGTAGACGCATCCCTCCTCTTACTTTCAGGACTGCCCTACTGTCTATGCAGGTAGTTGTTCTTTCACCTCTTTTTTTTTTTTTGAGACGGAGTCTCGCCCTGTCACCAGGCTAGAGTGCAGTGGCGCGATCTCAGCTCATTGCAACCTCCACCTTCTGGGTTCAAGTGATTCTCCTGCCTCAGCCTTCCAAGTAGCTGGAACTACAGGCATACGCCACCATGCCCAGCTAATTTTTGTATTTTTAGTAGAGACAGGATTTCACCATGTTGGTCAGGCTGATCTCGAACTCCTGACCTCAGGTGATCCGCTCACCTCAGCCTCCCAAAGTGCTGAGGGTGGCTCATGGGATTGCAGGCATGAGCCACCACGCCCAGCCCACTTCACTCTCTTAATAAACTGGATTTTACTTTGCACTGTGGATTCGCTCTGTATTCTTTCTTGCACAAGATCCAAGAACCCTCTCTGGCGGTCTGGATCGGGATCACTTTCCTATAACATCATCACCCTGGGCCTGAGCTTGCCTGCAAGGATGGTGGCGTGGGAGGAAACGCACGTTGTGACCAGTGCGGGCTCCTGGCTGAGAACACAGCCCGGCTCTCCTCAGACACTTTGACTCAGGTGCACACGAAACACAGAGGGAGAACCGGTGGGGGTCACAGCGGAGACCCTTCATCTCAGCACCATGAAATCGTGGCAAACCTGGAAACTTCCGGCAACCCATCAGATGACGCAAAACATTGAGAGCTTCAACTGAATCCAAGGTCCCAGGAAAACAAGGTTCTGGGACATTTACCAGAAGTCCAAGTATTTGAATGCAAAATAATTCTGTGCGGCCAGATGCGGTGGCTCACACCTGTAATTCCAGTACTTTGAGAGGCCGAGGCAGGCAGATGACCTGAGGTCAGGAGTTTGAGGCCAGCCTGGCCAACATGGTGAAACCCTGTCTCTACTGCAAATACAAAAATTAGCCAGGCATGGTGGCGGGCGCCTGTAATTCCAGCCAGCCTGGGCAACAAGAGCGAAACTCCATCTGAAAAAAAAAAAATTCTGTGCTCTTGGCACTACATGTCATTTATGTTAAATGTGCAGATATCTACTCTTTTCCCTCAAGGGCTGTTTCCTAATCTCCAGAATGTTCTCCCACGGTCAGGTTGGGAACTTTTTAAGGGCAGGGCCTGTTTTGTGCTCTCTTTGCTTCTCCTTGGCATGTGTTAGAATCACTTGTGGAGTTTTTAAAACTCCATTATCCCAGACAATGAAGCAATTAGTTGTGGTAGGGCCTAGGCAATGGCAATGTTAAAAGGGGATTCTTACCAGCAGCCAGGGCTGGGAACCATTGCACCAGAGCTCCTGGCTTTAACAAGGACCCACATGAAGGGTGAGAGGAGAGGCAGCGGAGGAGAAAGGGGGCCCAGGTGAAGCTTGTGGACTGAGCAGCGCTTCTCCAGGTTTACTGTGTGTAGAAACCCTCTGGGCTCTTGTTGAAGTCATTCCCAAGGTCTGGGGTGGGGCCTGGGAGTCTGCATTTCCAACACAGGCCCAAGAGACGTCAGTGCTGCTGGTCTGAGGACCACACTTTGAGGAGTAAGAGAAAGGGGCACCAGGAGAAAATGCTTCCAGCTGGATTTCCAGTGAAATGCATATATATTTCTCTCTGCTCCCTCCTGAAAATGGAGCAATTCACCAGTTAAGAAATGAAATATGTGTGTGTTTTCATATGAACATAAAGAACAGAGATGATCACAGTAGATGAGAGATGCTGACAAAATTTCAGATAGAGACTACCATTTCTGGGAGACTATTGCTGTGGTCTCAATGTGTGTGTCTTCCCCCAAATTCATAGGCTTGAATTCCTCTCCCCGAGGGCGATGGTGTTAGGTGGTGAGGCCTTTGAGAGGTGGTTAGGTCATGAGGGTGGGGCCCTTGCAAATGAGATTAATGCCTTTATAGAAGGTATTGCAGAGAGTTCTTTCACCCCTTCCATCATGTGAGGACACAGCTCTGAAACACAGGCCCGTTAAAAGAATGACATGTAATCACAGATTATAGAACATTTCTCCTCCCCCGCACTTTACCAGTACACTGACAGGGCTCCAGTATAATCACAGTGGATTAGAGCTGAAAGAGCTGCAAATCACAGACTTGTTCTAAGGAGGAATATATAGGGAAGCCCAAAGTCAAGAGACTAGACAAAAGCAAGGACATTTGAGGAGTCTGAAGCTCCAAGTACCTTGAAATATAACAAACATTAAACAGAACCTGAATCTTAGCAAGATTCAAAGAATCTTCACACTAACGGCTCATTTTTCTCAGTTACTATTACCCCATACAGGATGTATGGCTGCCAACAAAAAAGTACAAGGTATACCAAAAGGCAAGAGAAAACACCCTCTGAAAAGACAAATTGATGATCAGAACCAGACTCAGATAGGACACAGATAGGGAATTTAAAATTATGATGACTAATATGTTGAGGGCTCAAATGGAAAAAAAATTAGACAGTATGTAAGAACAGATGGATAAAGCAAGCAGACAAATGGAAACTCTATGAAGGAATCAGAAGGATATGCTAGAAATAAAAATCACAGAATAGAAAGGAAGAATGCCTTCAATTAGTTCATCAGTAGACTGCACATGGCCAAGGAGAGAATCAGTGAGCTTGAATACAGATGAATATAATGTCCCATACTGAAATGCAAAGAGAAAAAGGAATTTAAAAAAATCAGAATCCAGAATATACAGGGAACTCAAACAAATTCACAACAAGAAAAAAACAAACAACCCCAGTAAAAAGTGGGCAAAGAACACGAACAGACACTTCTCCAAAGACGACATTGATGCAGCCAACAAACATGAAACAAAGCTCAACATCACTGATCATTAGAGAAATGCAAATCAAAACCACAGTGAGATACCATCTCACACCAGTCAGAATGGCCATTATTAAAAAGTAAAGAAACAACAGACGCTGGCAAGGTTGTGGAGAAATAGGAACGCTTTTACACTGTTGGTGGGAACGTAAATTAGTTCACCCATCGTGGAGATGGTGTGGCGATTCCTCAAAGACATAGAACCAGAATACCATTTGACCCAGCAATCCCATTACTGGGTATATACCCAAAGGAATGTAAATCATTCTATTACAAAGATACATGCATGCGTATGTTCATTTCAGCACTGTTTACAATCACAAAGACATAGAATCAACCTAAATGCCCATCAATGATAGACTGGATAAAAAAATGTGGTACATATACACCATGGAATATTATGCAGCCATAAAAAGGAACAAGATCATATCCTTTGCAGGGAAATGGATGAAGATGGAGTGGAAGTTGAACAATGAAAATGCATGGACACAGGGAGGGGAACAACATACACTAGGGCCTGTTGGGTGGTGGGGTAGGGGGAGGGAGAACATTAGAAAAAATAGCTAATGCATGCCAGGCTTAATACCTAGGTGATGGGTTGATAGGTGCAGCAAATCACCATGGCACACGTTTACCTATGTAACAAACCTACACATCCTGCACATGTACCCCAGAGCTAAAAATAAAAATTAAAACAAAATCAGGGCAGAACATCTAAGAAGTATCAAATAATATCAAAAGTGTGTAAGGCATACTTGGATAAGCAGAGGGAGAAGAAAAGAGAAGGAAGCAAAAGAAATACTTCAAGTAGTAATGACCAAAAATTTTGCAAAATGAATGACACAAATCCAGGAAGTTCAGAGAACACCAAGCAGGACAAATAATAAAACACTCCAAGGCATATCCTGTCCAGCTGCAGAAAACCAAAGATAAGGAGAAAAATCTCAAAAGAAGTCAAAGAGGGGAAAAAAATCCTACCTTATCTGTAAGTGAATAATGATAAGAATTACTACCAACACCTCATCAGAAACCATGTGAGCAAGAAGGAAGTGGAGTAAAATAATGACAGAAAAAAAACACTAACTTAGAATAGAATTCTGTGAAGTAGTCCTTGAATGTGAAGGAGAAATAAAGACTCAGATAAGCAAAAACAGAGAGAATTCATAGCAGACTTGCTCTGCAAGAAATGTTAAAAGAATGTCTTCAGGAGAAGAAAAATGATACAAAGAAAGGAAGAACAATCGAGAAGAAATAAGTAAAAGTAAAATAAGAGCTTTTTAAAAATTCTTAATTGATCTAGAAGATAACGGTTTTTTGTTGTTGTTGTTTTTTTTTTTTTGGAGACAGAGTCTCGCTCTGTCACCCAGGCTGGAGTGCAGTGGTGCCATCTCGGCTCACTGCAAGCTCCACCTCCCGGGTTCATGCCATTCTCCTGCCTCAGCTTCCTGAGTAGCTGGGACTACAGGCGCCCGCCACCATGCCTGGCTAATGTTTTGTATTTTTGGTAAAGACGGGGTTTCACCGTGTTAGCCAGGATGGTCTCGATCTCCTGACCTCGTGATCTGCCCGCCTCGGCCTCCCAAAGTGCTGGGATTACAGGTGTGACCCACCGCGCCCGGCCTAGAAGATAACTGTTTTTAAAGTAATAACAGTAATGATGTATCAGGTAATTCTAGCAAATGGATCAGTGAAGTGATTGACAGCCATCTGACAGAGTCAGGAAGAAGGAATTGGGAATTCTGTTACAAGTTATCTTCACTACATGTGAAACAGTATAGCGTTATTTGAAGGGGAATTTGGATTAGCTAAAAATGCATTTTCTAAATTCTAGGACAACCACTAAAAATATTTAAAAAGAAATATAGTTGATATGCTAAGACAGAACATAAAATGCTCAATTAAAACCTGAGAGGTCGGCCAGGCACAGTAGCTCACATCTGTAATGCCAACGTTTTAGAAGGCTGAGGCGGGAGTATCGCTTGAGGCCAGGAGTTTGAGACCAGGCTGGGTAACATATTGAGACTGTGTCTCTACAAAAAAATACAAAATTTAGGTGGGTGTGGTGTTGTGTGCCTGTAGTCCCAGTTACTTGGAAGGCTAAGGTGGTAGGATGGCTTGAGTCCGGGAGGTTGAGGCTACAGTGAGCTATGATGACACCACTGCACTCCAGCCTGGGTGACAGAGCAAGACCCTGTTTCAAAAAAAAAAGAAAGAAGAAAAATCAACAAGAAAACACCTGAGAAGTCAGAAAACAAGGCCAGGGGGAAGAGAGCTTGGTATTTGTTCAGAGAAGGACAAGTAGATCTAAGGAACAAAACAGAGTTTGGGTTCAGATTTGAAGCCACGATTAATTGAAAATTTTGATATGTAAAAAACTCGGCATTGCAAATCAGTGGGGAAAAGATGCTGCAAAAACAACTGAATATTCCTTTGGAAATAAATTTAACTGGATTTCTCCCATAAGCCATTCACATAAATAAATACCATATACTTTAGTGTGAAATCTTATTGCTAGCATTTCTTATATATGGATCTATACAGATCATCCCCGATTTATGATGGCTTGACTTACAATTTTTTGACTTTACAATGATGCAAAAGTGATAGGCATTTAGTAAAAACTCTATCTTGAGTACCCAAACAACCATTTTGTTTTTCACTTTCAATGGTATGGTATTCAATAAACGCCATGAGATATTAAACACTTTATTAGGAAACAGGCTTTGTGTGAGAGGATTTTGCCCAATTGTAGGCTAATGTAAGTGTTTTGAGCATATTTAAGGTATCCCAGGCAAACCTAGGATGTTCAGCAGGTTTGCACTAAGTGCATTTTGTTTTGTTTTGTTTTGTTTTTTTGAGATGAAGCTTTGCTCTTGTCATTCATGCTGGAGTACAGTGGTGCGATCTCAGCTCACTGCAACCTCTGCCTCCCGGGTTCAAGCAATTCTCCTGTTGCAGCCTCCTGTGTAGCTGGGATTACAGGCACCTGCCACCATGCCCAGCTAATGTTTGTATTTTTTCGTAAAGATGGGGTTTCACCATGTTGACCAGGCTGGTCCTGAACTCCTGACTTCAGGTGATCCACCTGCCTCAGTCTCCCAAAGTGCTGGGATTACAGGCGTGAGCCACTGCGCCCAGCCTACTAAATGCATTTTCCACTCACATATTTTCAACTTAAGATGGGTTCATTGGGATGTAGCCCTATCATAAGTCAAGGAGTATCTGTATATCCTTTTGTCTGAAATTTTCAAGAAATCTAACTTATAATTTCAAAACGTTTACAGACTTCACATTAGAGAAGGATGAAGCCTGACTGCCTCGTGGTGGAAGAGCTGGCAAGGAGAGAGACAGTTTTCTCTGCAGAACCCTAGAAGGGCTCAGAAAATGGAAGCACCTTGTACTGCGAGAGGTGGTGTGCAGGGCAGGGCTGACACCAGCAGATGAGTGGAGGACATGTAAAAAGAGCAGGTGAGCCCCCATATTCCCTCCCCAACCGACAGGAGAAGGTAGGTTTACTCACTGGAAAATTATGGGGACAACAGGTGTGGGGATAAGGTGCCGTCTGGAAGGGTAGATGATTAAAATGTTGGAAGAATGGGATTTGGAAGTGGGGAGGGCAGGTTAGAGGACTGCTATTTTTTAGTTTAAGTCATGTGATAGCATTTGATGTTTTATTTCTATTTCTATTTTTAGACAAGGTCTCACTCTGTTGCTTAGGCTGGAGTACAGTGGCATGATCATGGCTCACTGCAGCCTCGACTTTCTGGGCTCAGGTGATCCTCTCACTTCAGCCTCTCGAGTAACTGGGACCACAGGTGCGTGCCACCATGCCTGGATAATTTTTTGTATTTTTTTTTTTTTTTTTGGTAGAAACAGGGTTTTGCCATGTTTCCCAGGCTTGTCTCAAACTCCTGGGCTCAGGTGATCCACCTGCCTTGGCCTCCCAAAGTGCTGGGATTACAGGCAGGAACCACCACACCTGGCTGTGTTTGACTTTTGTAAACCAAGTACATATATTGTTTAGACAAAAACAGAAAGCAAGCTTAAAAACAAAGAAAACAACTGCAACCTAAAACTAAGCTCTCTTCTGGATGTGGTCACTGGAGTGGCTTTCTCCATTGTGGTCCAGAATGAAGACCAGGAGCAGCTTCCCTGGGAGCCAATAGTCTCTCCAGTGGAAAATCCTGCCCTTCGAATCTGCAGGTGTCATGCCCTGCCATAATGTCAGTGGGGCCAGGCCTCAGGGAGAATAGGTGTTTGGTCCAGGAAAATAAAGGGTGTTTTTGTAATGACTTTGCAATTTCTTCCCAACTTGGTTCTTCTCTCATTTTTCTCTCTAAACTCCATCATCTATCATTTACCTTGGACTTGCTTCAGGCTACACTATTTATAACAACAGAAGCAGCATTTTTGGCTTGTCACCTTTCTCCAAAGGAGCCCAGATTGTCTCTAAACCTTTAACGGGCATATAGAGTACCTGGGAACCTTGTTAAAAGGCAGTTGGTCTGGGGTAGGACCTGAGAGTCTGCCTCAGGGGAGCAGCTCCAAGGGGAGGCTGATGCTGGTCCCTGGAACACACTCTGAGTAGCAAAAGGACTTGAGGCAACTTTTTGGGGGTGATGGAAATGCTCTAAATCTTGATTGTGGTTACATGGAGTATATACATTGATCAAAACTCACTGAGTTTATTGTATGTAAATTATACATCCATAAAGTTGATTTTAATGGAAAAAACCCATTCTAGATGCATTACAGATATAAATGTGAAAGATGAAACAATAAGCTTTTAGAAGGAAACATAAGCCTTAGGATAGGTGAATGCTTCTTAAACAGGAATCAAAACAAATTAACTATAAGAAAAAAATACACACATTAATTGGACTGCATTAAAATTAAAAACTTCTGTTCATCAGCAGACTATTAAGAGAGTAAAAAGCTGAGCCATAAACTGAAAAAAAATCCACAATACATATATCTGACAAAGAACTCATGTCTATCATATATAAAGAACTACTACAATTCAATAAGTAAAAGACAACTCAAGAGAAAAATGGGCAAAACACTTAAACAGGCACTTTGCAAAGGAGGCTATCTGCAATGAACAATAAACACATGAAAACGTATGCTAATTAGTCATAAGCAAAATGCACATTAAAGCCACAAAACTATTCGTTTTGCCTAAACACCCACAAGAGTGGCTAAAATGAAGACACAGACAATACCATGTGTGAGTAAGAGTGTGGAGCAACTGGAACTCTCATACACTACTAATGGGAGTGTAGATTGAAACAACATCCTTAAAATCTATTTGGTAGTATTTATTAGAGCAGAACATCAACATATTCAAAGATCCAGAAAATCCAGTCTTGAGTGGCCAAACACATGTTTCCAAAAGACGCATAAGAAGGAATGCCTGGCTGGGCATGGTGGCTCATACCTTTAATCTCAGCACTTTGGGAGGCCAAGGCAGGAGGATCACCTGAGCCCAGGAGATTGAGACCAGCCTGGGCAACATAGTGAGACCTCCCAACTCTACAAAAAAATGAATACTTCTAGCAGCATTATTCAATGTAGCCAAAAATTGGAAACAAGTCAAATATCCATCAATAGTAGTATAAATAAAACATTATACTACTCATTTGCAATAAAAAATGAATTATTGGCAATAAAAAATGAATGAGCGACCGCAGTAAGCAACAACATGGATTAAGCTAGGCTTGCCAGATAAAATAGAGGACACTCAATTACATTTAAATTTTGAATTACGGTGGCTCAAGCCTGTAATCCCAGCACTTTGGGAGGCCGAGACGGGCGGATCACGAGGTCAGGAGATCGAGACCATCCTGGCTAACACGGTGAAACCCCGTCTCTACTAAAAACTACAAAAAACTAGCCGGGTGAAGTGGTGGGCGCCTGTAGTCCCAGCTACTCCGGAGGCTGAGGCAGGAGAATGGCGTAAACCCGGGAGGCGGAGCTTGCAGTGAGCTGAGATCTGGCTACTGCACTCCAGCCTGGGCGACAGAGCGAGACTCCGTCTCCAAAAAAAAAAAAAAAAAATTTTGAATTAAAAACAAATGATTTTTTGAGACAGAATCTCATTCTGTTGCCAGGCCAGGCTGGAGTGCAATGGCGGGATCTCGGCTCACTGCAACCTCTGCCTCCCAGGTTCAAGTGATTCTCCTGCCTCAGCCTCCCGAGTAGCTGGGATTACAGGCACCCGCCACCACACCCGGCTAATTTTTGTATTTTCAGTAGAGATAGGGTTTCACCGTGTTGGCCAGGCTGGTCTCAGACACCCAACCTCAGGTGATCTGCCCTCCTTGGCCTCCCAAAGCCCTGGGATTACAGGTATGAGCCACTGAGCCCAGCCCAAATGAATTTTTTTTTTTTTTAGCACAAGAATATCCTATGCAATATTTGGAACATACTTACACTAAAAAATTCTTATCCTATTAAATGTTATTATTATATTACAATGTTATTTTTTAGCTGGTCATGTTCTGTTTGTTGATTTATGTGTCAATGGGCGACATGGATGCATTCACTTTGTGAAAATCCACCGAGCGCCACACTTAGGATGAGTGCAGGTCTCTTGTGTGCATTCGCTACTTCAATACAAAGTTTATCTAAAATCACAATCAAACTATCCCTGGCCCATGGCCCATTAAATGAGGGCCTGCCTCTTGCCTTGAGGGTTCCATCTGTTGTCTTCTCTGCTGTCTGTGATCTCTATAACCCGTGCATCCATCCTGGCTTGCAGCCGCTGCTCAGAATGCCCCAGCAACGCACCCTTGCCCACAGGATGGCATCTGCCCTCCTTGGCACAGCACCCCAGGGTTCCTATGGCCTCCCCTGCCCCATTTCCATGTCCTCACATCTTTTTTCCAGCACTGACACTAACCACACCACCACAGCTCTGTCTGTGCCTGCCGCTTCGCCTACTGCTCTGCCAGGCAAAAACCTATTTATTTTCCTAGTCTCATTTCAGCTTCTGTCGGCTCTGGGAGGTCTTTCCTGATTCCTTCAGGCAGACCTGTCTGTTCCTCTCCCCAAGGTCTGTCTTCATTTCAGCATCTGTTATAGCAACTCCATTACTTCGCAACTGACTGTTTATACGTCTGTCTCCTCCCCGGATGACAGGCTTGCTGGTGCAGGGACCCTGTCTTTTTGTCTTTTTATCCCTAGCAACTCAGAGTGTTCTGTGCGTGGTAGGCTCTGGGTATGGTGTTAAGTGGTCATGACAGTAACGGGGGCTAATGAATGGGGACCAGCAGAGAGATCGAAGGGCTCTGTAAAGGGTTCACACTTCATTTTAGAATTAGAGATGGCAAAACCCTGTCTCTACAAAACAAAACAAAAACCAAAAATTAGCTGGGCAGTGGTGGTGCATGCCTGTAGTCCCAGCTACTCAGGAGGCAGTATTGGGAGGATCACTTGAGACCGGGAGGTGGAGGCTGTAGTGAGCCATGATCCTATCACTGCACTCCAGCCTGGGAGACAGAGCAAGATGCTGTCAGGAAAGGAAAGGAAAGGAAAGGAAAGGAAAGGAAAGGAAAGGAAAAGGAAAAGGAAAAGGAAAAGGAAAAGAGAAAGGAAAAGAGAAAGGAAAGGAAAGGAAAGGAAAGGAGGAAAGAAAGGAAAGGAAAGGAAAAAGGAAAGGAGGAAAGAAAGGAAAGGAAAGGAAAAAGGAAAGGAGGAAAGAAAGGAAAGGAAAGGAAAAAGGAAAGGA
>NC_045441.1:271022-273550 GCF_002776525.5 Piliocolobus tephrosceles
AAAGAAAGAAAGAAAGAAAGAAAGAAAGAAAGAAAGAAAGAAAGAGAAAGACAGAAAGGAAGGAAGGAAGGAAGGAAGGAAGGAAATGGAAAGTGATGCTCTAAGTCACTCTGTTAATGAGTGGCCAGTGTCTCATTTAACTTCCCAGGAGAAGGGTGCTGGTCTTATCCCCGTGTCACAGATAGGAAGACAAGTGCTGAGCAGTTCAATGGTTTACCCAAGGTCACATGGCTGGCACGTAGCAGACCACACACTCATGGCCCTGGCTGTTCCGTGAATCACAGCAGACGCTGAATCACTAAAATGTCCTCCTGGGACAGGCAAGTCAACAGAGGAAGTGCCCAGTCTGCCCCGGGCCACCTTTTGACTCAAGTAAGCTTTCTGGTACCTCTCAAATCAGTCCCCGTGGGTGGCCACCCCCTCTCCCATGGAATGGCTCGCCGGGAACGGGGTAACACCTTGAACACCTAAACACAGCGTTCAGCTCCGTCCAGACGCTCTTAACTCCCGCTTGAGATTTTCAGGTTTTAAACAAAACAAAAATCTGATTCACTGTTTCCAGCCCTACAGGAAACCCAGGTCCTTTATTTATCTGCCAAAAAAAAAAAAAAAAAAAAAAAAAAAAAAAGAAGAAGCAGAAGAAGGAAAAAAAAATCAAACCAGAAAAAAAAGCCCTTTATGTCTTACAAGGGTTTTGAATGCATCTCATTTCATACAGCACCAAACATTGTTCATGACAGAGGCTCCAGAATGAAGTCCAGACTAAAAGACAGAAGGAAATGAAACGCATTACAATAAAACACACACGCTAATAAATAAGGGCCTGGGCAATGAATCCAGCTCGGAACATACCACTGGCAAGAAGAAATGCCCCAAAGCTTTACTTAAACCAAATAATAGAAGAACAGATGGCTCCCCCGGGTCTCTGGAAAAGTTAATAGATACAGGAGGCTGCAGACAGAGGCTCTGTTTGGGATTTGGGCAGAAAACACAGGATATTCACAAGATTCAAGGTGAAAGAAAGAGGGCTTGTAGATTTAGGAACAGGGACATTTTTATCAGATAACAAAAATAGATATGTCTAGATATCTCCTCTGGGTTCCCACAGACTGCAGGGCACGTGCCCTCTCCAGAAATTAACCAGGGCTGTACTCGGCAGCATGCCAGGGAGACCGACTGCTCCTAGCTGCCCGACTGGAGAATTAATTTAACTCCAGAGATTTGGATAACAAGAAAGAATCCTTAAGGGAGATAAAAATTTACTTTGGGAAGATTTTTGTCCCCACTCCATTGTACAGGAGCATTGTTAAGTGGTGGGAACAGTGGGTGGAAACCGGAAGCTGTGGGTTCTATGATGCAAGACTCCCCTGGTCACTGATTAGCTGAGTGACCTCCAGGCTGCCACCTGCCCAGGGGCTGTTAAGAATGCTGAGATCTGGCCAGGCGCAGTGGCTCACACCTGTAATCCCAGCACTTTGGGAGGCGAGGCGGCGGGCAGATCACGAGGTCAGGAGATCTAGACCTTCCTGACCATCACGGTGAAACGTCGTCTCTACTAAAAAAAAAAAATACAAAAAATTAGCCGGGCGTGGTGGCCGGTGCCTGCAGTTCCAGCTGCTCCGGAGGCTGAGGCAGGAGAATCGTTTGAACCCAAGAGGTGGAGCTTGCAGTGAGCGAGATCACGCCTCTGCACTCCAGCCTGGACGACAGAGCGAGACTCTGTCTCCAAAAAAAGAAAAAAAGAATGCTGAGATTCATGGACACAAGGAGGGGAACATCACACATTGGGCCCTGTCGGGGGTGGGGGGGCAAGGGGAGGGAGAGCATTAGAACAAATACCTAATGCATGCAGGGCTTAAAACCTAGATGATGGGTTGATGGGTGCAGCAAACCACCATGGTACATGTATACCTATGTAACAAACTTGCACGTTCTGCACAGGTATCCCAGAACTTATATTTAAAAAAAAAAAAAAAGAATGCTGAGATCTTCCAAGCACAGAAGGATCACATCCCGTATCCAACACCCATATTAATCCCCTTTCTCCTCCGCACCAGGGAAATCCAAATGACATTGTCTTTCCAGAGTGGGCGGCAGCAAACGGAAATCCATTAACAGGGAAAGCAAGGGCTTTCAACCCACCCGGTCAGATGGTTCAGAGGAGTGCGTGTCCAACAGGAATCCACAACTGGGGAGGTCGGTTAACAAAAACAAAACTTCCCCTTTATATAACGGTGCATATACACCTCCAGCGCCATGTTTCATCTACTTACATTGTCCTGAGAGCAATTTTGTATAGTGGCAAAAGGCAGGAATGATTTATCTCCCTCTTATTTGTGACGAAACAAAATCTTGAGACAGCGAAGTGATTTGTTCCAGGTCACCAGGTCATCGTGCATTCTTTTTTAACTTTTATTTTAGGCTCTGGGGTATACCTGCAGGTTTGCTATATATGTAAACTAGTGTCATGGGGGTTTGTTTTATAGATTATTTCATCACCCAGGTACTAAGCCTAGTACTAGTGTCAC
>NC_045441.1:273560-318825 GCF_002776525.5 Piliocolobus tephrosceles
CCTAGTACTAGTGTCATGGGGGTTTGTTCTATAGATTATTTCATCACTCAGGTACTAAGCCTAGTACCCAGTAGTTACTTTTTTTTTTTCTCAAGATGGAGTCTTGCTCTGTCACCCAGGCTGGAGTACAGTGGCATGATCTCGGCTCACTGCAACCTCCACCTCCCGGGTTCAAGTGATTCTCCTGCCTCAGCCTCCCAAGTAGCTGGGATTACAGACACCTGCCACCACACCTGGCTAATTTTTGTATTTGTAGTAGAGATGGGTTTTTGCCATGTTGGCCAGGCTGGTCTTGAACTCCTGACCTCAAGTGATCTGCCTGCCTTGGCCACCCAAAGTGCTGGGATTACAGGTGTGAGTCACCATGCCCAGCCCCCAGTAGTTACTTTTTTTCTGATTCTCTCTCTTCCCACCCTCTGCCCTCAAGGAGGCCCCAGTGTGTGTTGGTCCTGTCTTTGCATCCATGTGCTCTCAGCATTTAACTCCCAGTTATAAGTGAGAACATGCGGTATTTGGTTTTCTGTACCTGTGTTAATTCACTTAGGATAATGGTCTCCAATTGTATCCGTGTTCCTGCAGAAGACATGATCTCATTCTTTTTCATGGCTGCATAGCATTCCATGGTGTATACGTACCACACTTTCTGTATCCAGTCTGTCATTGATGAGCATTTAGGTTGATTCCATGTCTTTGCTATTGTGAATATAGTGCTGCAGTGAACATTCATGTGCATGTGTCTTTATATCGTGGATTTGCAAGGCTGGAAGGGCTCTGGGTCATGCAGAGCAAGTGCAGACGACTGACAGGGCAGCCCAGCTTCCACATTCAGATTCACACCCATGGGCAAACATCGGTGATCGATCCCTGAGCTTGGGTCCTCAACGTGGCCCTCCAGCAAGCCATTACTAGTTGATTGGAACTGGCTTGTCAAATGCAACGCATTTACCACCCCAAGTCCTGTCCAGTCTTCTCATTTGACTTACGAGGAAACTGAGCCCCAGAGGTGAAGGGGAACTTGGCCCAGACTGCTCAGTGGGTCAGTGGCCGAAAACCAAATCCCTCTTTCTGAGCCCAGTGGCCTCTCCAGTGCACTGTGTGGTGTCCCATCTACTGCAGAAAGAATTCCCCCGTCAAGGCAGGGCAAGGTGGCTCACGCCTATAATCCCAGCACTTTTGGGAAGCTGAGGCAGGCAGATCACTTTGAATCCAGGAGTTCGAGACCAGCCTCAGTGACATGGCAAAACCCTGTCTCCACAAAAAATACCAAAAGTAGCTGGGCATGGTGGTGCAAGCCTACAGTCTCAGCTACTTGGGAAGCTGAGGCAGGAGGATCGCTTGAACCCAAGAGGCGGAAGTTGCAGTGAGCCGAGATCATGCTACTGCATTCCAGCCTGGGCGAGAGTGAGACGTGCCTAAAAAAAAAAAAGAAAGAAAGAAAAGATTTCCCTATCAAAAGATGCCTGAGAATGACATTCTTCATGACTGAGCCAGAGCAAATTTTCTTTTCTATGCCCAGCAAGCGGACAAACTACCAACAGAGAAGTGAAGGACAGTTCCAAGGATCTTAAGTCCGAGCCCCACACAGGACGGAAGACAGAGTTTGGAAAATCACAAGTTTGATTTTGGATTCACTCCATGTACAGGCAGACACGTGAAGAAAGTTGGATATTAAAGTCTAAAGTTCAAGAGGAGAGCCTGGGCAGAAGATATAAACTTGGGAGTCACTGGCATATAGATGACTTTTAAAGCAAGAAGCAGGAGGAGACCACCCGGGGAAAGAGACCCACGGACTGACCTCCCGGCAGTTTGACCTCAGAGGTGAGGGAGACAGAGGAGTCAGAAAAGAGAGGCCAGGAAGGAGTAGTTAGCAAAGAGGGGGGCAAAAAAAAAAAAAAAAAAAAACAAGAGGGAGAAGCCCCAAAGCTAAAGGAATGTGTGTTTCAAAGAGGAGAGAAGAATGGGTCTTACGAGATCCTGCTGATATCAGGATCTATGAGGACTGAGGATGGACCACCAGAAAACGGCATTGGTGACTTTGTGTTTTGGTTTTATTTTTATTTATTTATTTATTTTTTGAGACAGAGTCTTACTCTATCATCCAGGCCGGAATGCAGTGGTGTGATCATAGCTCACTACAGCCTTGACCTCCTGGGTTCAAGTGATCCTCCCACTTCAGCCTCCCGAGTAGCTGGGACCACAGGTGCACACCACAATACATGGCTTTTTTTTTTTTTTCCCCCTGTACAGACGGCGTCTCCTATGTTGCCCAGACTGGTCTCAAATTCATAGCCTCAAAGGATCCTCCGGCCTTGGTCTCCCAAAGTGCTGAGATTACAGGCGTGAGCCCACACCTGGCCACATGGGTGGTTTTGATTAGAGCTGTTTAAATTGGGTACTGGGGACCAAAGCCTGACTAAAGTGGGCTCAAGATGGAAGGGGAGGAGAAGAATTAGGACAGGGACTACAGACCACACTTTGCTATAAAGGTGTTAAGGGCTGAATCCTGTCCCTCCAAATTCCTATTATGGACGTCCTAACCCCCAGGACCTCAGAATCGGGCTGTATTTGAAGACAGGGTCTTTAAAGAGGTGATGAAATTAAAGTGGAGCGATTGGAGTGGACCCTAATCCAATCTGACCTGTGTCTTTATGCCAAGAGGAAATTGGAGGCACAGAGACCCAGGGGACACACACCCAAGAGAAAAGGCCGGGTGAGGACACAGGGAGAAGATGGCACCTGGCAGCTGCAGAGACAGGCCTCAGAAGGAACCAGCCCGGCCAGCACCTTGCTAAGACTTCCAGCCTCCAAAAATGCAAGGCAATAAATGTCCCAGTCTGTGGGATTTTGTTATGACAACCCCAGCAAATGAATACAAAGGGGGTGCAGAGAAATGCGGCGAAGGCTGGAGGGGAATGTAAAATCAAGACAGGTTTGTTGTTTGTTTATTTTAAAGTGGGTGAAACGCAGTAGATCAGCACTCGGATAGGAATGGTCCCCGGAGAGAGGGAATACAGAATGGAAGATACAGCAGAGAGAGAAGACAGTTGCTCGAGAAGCGTCTTTGATTGGAGAGAGGTGGGCTCTGGTGCCTGTGCAGAGTGGGCCTTGGCAGGTGGTCGGATCACCATCTCAGGCACAGGGCAGGGAGAGGTGCCAGGCGCAGAGGCAGGAGGCACCAGGCAGGTGGGAGGGGCAAGTAGAGCCACCAGTGCAGTGGCAGGAGGGCCTCTGAGGCCCATCAGTCTGACTCTGCCACAAGACATAAGGTTGGGTTTTAAAATATATTTTTAAATTACAGCTGGGCACGGTGGCTCATGCCTGTCATCCTAGCACTTTGAGAGGCTGAGGTGGGCAGATCACCTGAGATCAGGGGTTCAAGACCAGCCTGGCCAACATGGTGAAACGCTGTCTCTACTAAAAATACAAAATTAGCTGGGTGTAGTGGTGCACATCCGGAATTCCAGCTACTCAGGAGGCTGAGGCAGAATTGTCTGAACTCAGGAGGTGGAAGCTGCAGTGAGCTGAGATTGTGCCACTGCACTCCAGCCTGGGCAAGAGTGAGACTCTAACTCAAAGAAAATAAAAGTGTATATATAAAATTATTAAATTATATATATAAATTATATAAATATAATTATATATAATTATATAATTAGACATATAATTACATATATAATTTTAAAAAAATAATATGTATATATGTACAAATTAGTTAAGAAAGATACGGGACTGGGCACGGTGGCTCACGTCTGTAATCCCAGAACTTTGGGAGGCTGAGGCGGGAGGATAGTTGGAGCCTAGGAGTTCGAGACCAGCCTGGGCAACATAGCAAGACCCTCATCTCTACAAAAAATTTAAAAATTAGCCGGTCATGGTGTCACGTGCCTTTAGTCACAGCTACTTGGGAGGCTGAGGTGAGAGGATTGCTTGAACCCAGGAGGTTGAGGTTGCAGTGAGCTATGACGGCACCATTGCACTCCAGCCTGGGCAACAGAGCAAGACAAAATTATATCAAACTCCCACATAAAATGAGTGAGGAGACAGGGTGACCCCGTCCCCGGCGCACAGACGGCCTTCTGCTTGTACGGCAGCTGGATCCTTTCTCCACTAGGTCATGCTCTTCACCAGTCTAAGACCTCCCCGAGCTCAGAAAACTCGGAACAGGGCCCGGTAAAAGGCCGTCCGTTAAGAAGCGGGAGAAACATTTGTCAAAGATGGAGAACTCTCCTACAAAGAGCCAAGAACCTCTGCGTGCCTCAGGGACTCAAACAGGGATCACGGTGCCTGTTCGTCGGCAAACAGGGATCACCGTGTCAGCTCCCAGAGGCTCTCTGCTGGTTAACACGTTGGTTTCTGAAATGCGTCTGAGAACTGAAGTCACGAGTGTCGGAAAGCAGTGTGAGGTATCGTTATTATTCTGCTGAACGTTTTCCCTGGAACCAACGATACTCGAATCCCTTTAAAAATAGGCCATTTCTTCTTAGAAGACTTTCATGAATCACATGATCCTTATGCAGAGGCAGGCAATGAAGCACTGATGTCAATAACGTTACAGTTTTACTTCATACCAACATTTATCCACCGACATAGCAATGTACTAAACTGCAGAAAACGCCGGCACAGGGCCTCTGTTTACCCTTGGATTTTTTATATTTCAGAGACAGGGTTTCCCTCTGTTGCCCAGGCTGGAGTGCAGTGGTGCAATCACAGCTCACTGCAGCCTCTACTTCCTGAGCTCAAGAGATCCTTCCACCTCAGCCTCCCAAGTAGCTAGGCCCACAGGCATGGCCACCACGCCCAGCTAACGTTTACCTTTTTTATAGAGATGAGGTCTGGCTATGTTGCCCAGGCTGGTCTCAAACAAGTAGGCTCAAGTGATCCTCCTGGTTCAGCCTCCCAAAGTGCTGGGATGATAGGCATGATCCATTGTGCCCAGGCTGCTTCCAGATTTTTTTTTTCTAAAAGAGCCATCACCACCAAGATACGTATAAGAATGTTCACAGTGGTTTCATCATGATAGCCCCGAACTGCAAGCAACAGAAATGTTTATCAAGGGTCAGGTGGATAAGTAAATTGTGGTAAATTTTTGTGTTTTTTTTGAGACAGGTCTCACTCTGTCACCCAGGCTGGAGTGCAGTGGCACGATCTTGGCTCACTGCAACCTCCTCTTTCTTGGGCTCAAGCAGTTCTCCAGCCTCAGCCTCCTGAGGAGCTGGAATTATAGGCACAAGCCACCAATGCTTGGCCAATTTTTGAATTTTTGTAGAGATGGTTTCACCATGTTGCCCAGGCCGGTCTTGAATTCCTGAGCTCAAAGCAATCTGCCTGCCTTGGCCTCCCAAAGTGCTGGGATTACAGGCATGAGCCACAGCGCCTGCCCCTATTGCAGTAAATTTGTACCATGAAATACTGTGTAGCAACGAAAAAGAAACATTGAATGTGACTCTGTCCATGTGAGGTTCAAGGACAGGGATGGTGATAGAGGTTGGAAGGGGACAGGGGAGGGGTAACGACTGGGAGGGGATATGGGACTTCCCCAGAACCTAGAAGGGACCCAAATCTTGATTTGGGTGATTGGCTCCAGAAAGGCATTTAAAAGCCCATCAAGCTGTATGTATGCTTAAGACTGTACTGTGTGTGTGTTATACCTTAATTTTTAAAAGTTATTATTATTATTATTACTGATGGGCAATCATTTTTACCTTTCTTTATTTTATTTTTAGAGATAGGGTCTTGCTCTACTGCCCAGGCTGGAGTGCAGTGGTGCAATCCTAGCTCAGTGCAGCTCGAACTCCTGGGCTCCAGTGATCCTCCCATCTTAGCCTCTGGAGAAGCTGGGACTACTACAGGTGCAAGTCACCATGCCTGGCTAATTTTTTTTAAGTGTTTTTGTGGAGGTGGGATCTCACTGTGTTGCCCAGGCTGATCTCAAACTCCTAGGCTGAAGTGATCCTCCCACCTGGGCTTCCCAAAGTGTTGGGATCACGTGTGTGGTGTGAGCTGCCACGCCCGGCCTATCAAACTTTTCGATGTTTGCCAGTCTGACAGGTGGAAAACGCTATGTCCCTGTTGTATTACTTCACATGGATTTAATTGTAAACGCAGCATGTTGACTGACTGGCTGATATTGCGTGTGTGTGTGTACCCCTTCACCGTTTTTTCCATTAGTTGAATTCTCTAATTTTGGGGTCTGGACACTCCCACTGAGGGCCCTGTGCCGTCCACTGGGCCAAAGGGGGCCACATTCACTCCCATCTACAGCCGCCTCCACTCCACAAGGACAGAGTTGGTAGCTTCGACAGAGACCCTCTGGCTCACAAGGCCTAAAATATTTACTATTTGGAGCTTTTAAGAAAAAGTGTGCCAGTTCCCGTGTCTAATTGGTTTACAAGAGTTCTTAGTAAATTAAGGAAATAGCTCTTTGCTGCATATATTCTGTTTTGCATTTCATCTCTCTCTGTTCTCCCTCCTGGCCTCTGAATGAGCAAGTCAGAAGTAAAACTTAAAAGCAGAAGCTGCAGAACCCCTTGACACATTTGGTGCATTTGGAAACACTTTGGTCTATGCTAATCTAGGGGTGGCATCATCATCATCATCATTATTATTATTATTTTATTTTTATTTTTTGAAACGGAGTCTCGCTCTGTCGCCCAGGCTGGAGTGCAGTGGTGCGATCTCAGCTCACTGCGAGCTCCGCCTCCCAGGTTCACACCATTCTCCTGCCTCAGCCTCCCGAGTAGCTGGGACTACAGGCGCCCGCCACCTCGCCCGGCTAGTTTTTTGTGTTTTTTAGTAGAGACGAGGTTTCACCATGTTAGCCAGGATGGTCTCAATCTCCTGACCTTGTGATCCGCCCGTCTCGGCCTCCCAAAGTGCTGGGATTACAGGCGTGAGCCACCGCGCCTGGCCTCATTATTATTATTATTTTGTGATAGAGTCTCGCTCTGTCACCCAGGCTGGAGTGCAGTGGTACAATCTCGGCTCACTGCAACCTCTGCCTCCCGGGTTCAAGTGATTCTCCTGCCTCAGCTTCCCAAGTAGCTGGGATTACAGGCACCCACCACCACGCCAGGATAATTTTTGTACTTTTAGTAGAGACAGGGTTTTGCCACGTTGGCCAGGCTGGTCTCAAACTCCTGACCTCAGGTGATGCGCCCGCCTCAGCCTCCCAAAGTGCTGGGATTGCAGGCGTGACCCACCGCGCCCAGCTAGGGGTGGTCATTTTATATCCATTTCACACGTGCAGCAGTTGAGGCTCAAAATCATCATGTGACTTTGTTGGGGTCACAGAGAGTGCAGGTAGTGGAGCTGGAATGGACACCGTGTCTGCCAGGCTCTAAGTCTGTAGATCTCTCCAGAAAGCAGCTTTGCCTTTTTTTTTTTTTTTTTTTGAGACAGGGTCTTACTCTGTTGCCCATGCTGGAGTGCAGTGGTGCAACTGCGGCTCCCTGCAGCCTCAGCTTCCTGGGCTCTAGCAATCCTCCCACCTCAGCCTCCTGAGTAGCTGGAACCACAGGCGCATACCACCATACCTGCCTCATTTTTAAATTTTTTATAGAGATGGGGTCTTGCTATGTTGCCCAGGCTGGTCTCCAACTCCTGAGTTCAAGCAATCCTCCTGCTTTGGCCTCCCAAAGTGCTGGAGTGCTGGGATTACAGGCGTGAGCCCTCGTGCTTGGCTTTTTTTTTTTTTTTTTTTCATCTTGCCTCTTAATGAATGAGGCCAGTTCCAGGGATGGCAGCGATCATAATCAGCACTGTCCTGGCAGGTGTTGCCTTTGGCACCACCAGGACCAAGGACATGGCACACACAGGGCAGCCCCTCTGCTGCTGTCATACTTGGGTATAAAGGCAGCAAATTCCTGAGTTGCAGAGAGGCAGGAAGGAAGATGACACGCTAGACACAGAAACCACACAGAGGAGGATGGAGCCCTGTTCGCGAGCATGGATACCGCGCGTGCCCCTTTCTGGCTCCCAGACTTGCAAGGAATAATGTCCACTGAGGAATGGCCCCGGCTGGGCCAGGAGGAACCCGGCACTTTGGAGGAACGAGTGTGTTTCGAGGAGCAGGAGAGGGGAAGAAGAAGTGACAGCCACACAGACGGGACTGGAAGGACTTTTATCACCCTCTGGCTCTCGGCCACCAACACCCATTACACAAATGTGACAGCGACCATTATAATCTCTGAGCCCTTGAACAAATCACAACCCAAAAGGTTACCCTCCCGAAAATAATCACCCCATCAAAACCACTGACCCAGAGAGCGCAGTCCCTCAAGGAGAGAATACGGACAAGGCGTGGGGCCTGCTCTTTGTATGGAGTGTGCAATGCCCTGGCTGTGCTTTTCTTATGTGGCCTGCCACAGGAAGAGGCTGGCATCTGGAATCTGTGCCTTCTAATTCCTCTTCTTTTCTTTTCTTTTTTTTTTTTTTGAGACTGAGTCTCACTCTGTCACCCAGGCTGGAGTGCAGTGGCGCGATCTCGGCTCACTGCAACTCCAACTCCCTGGTTCAAGCAATACCCCTGCCTCAGCCTCCCGAATAGCTGGGATTACAGGCGACCACCACCATGCTTGCGTAATTTTTTCTGTATTTTTAGTAGAGATGGGGTTTCACCATGTTGGCCAGACTGGTCTCGAACTCCTGACCGCAGGCAATCTGCCCACCTCGGCCTCCCAAAGTGCTGGGATTACAGGCGTGAGCCACCGCGCCTGGTTGCCTTCTAATTTTTCTTTAGCAGAAGAGCATGTTTAAGGGGCTTCCTCGAAGGTTGCCTTTTCCTTCTCTTTTTGTTTCTGTATTTCAATCAATCCAACAAAATATTTTCTTTCTTTCTTTTTTTTTGTTTGAGGCAGGGTCTCGCTCTGTTGCCCAAGCTGGAGTGCAGTGGTGTGATCTCGGCTCACTGCAGCTTCTGCATCCCAGGCCCAAATGATCCTCCTGCCTCGGCCTCCCAAGTAAGGAGGGACCACTATGCCTGGCTAATTTTTTAGTTTTTTTTTTTTTTTTTTTGTAGAGACATGATCTCACCATGTTGCCCAGGCTGGCTGGTCTGGAGCTCCTGGACTCAAGGGATCCACCCACCTTGGCCTCCCGAAGCGCTGGGATTACAGCCATGAGCCACCGTGCCCAGCCAATCAAGATATCTTCTAGACTGCTTTGGGTACTGCAACCACCAAGAGAGAGTTTTTCTACAGGGTAGATTGACGGAGCATCAGCTCGGTCTGTGATTTCCTCGGGCCTCATAATTCCCCTGTAAGACTGAGACTGCAGACAAGGAATCGGAGGTTGCACCAGAAAAAAGTAACAAGGTCCATCCAGCCGGTGTTTGCGGGGAGGCTGGTACTGCAGCCCTGGGTCTGGACTCCAGAGTCCAGCCTCTGATCTGCTGCAGACCTTAGTCATCACGGCAAAGGTAATCCTATGTCATATGCCGTATTTTCTCATTTTATGCTTGGTGTAACTGACAATACTGAAAATAACCAGTATTGATATCCTGATTTCATTAGAGAAATGACTCTCGGAAAGCTTAGGTGACGGGAAGCCTGTCCAAGGTCACACAGCTAGCCAAGGTCACACGGCTAGCACTGATCAGTAGTCATGCCTCGAACCCATGCCTTCATGCCTTCATGGGCTCCAACCCAAAAGATGGAATGCCGCTGGGAGCACGGCCTGCAAAGCAGAGAGTGCAGGGGCTGGGCAAGAGGAAATGGAAACTGTTTTTTTTTTTTTTTTTTCTTTTTTCTTTTTTTGGAGACAGAGTCTCACTCTGTTGCCCAGGCTGGAGTGCAATGGGGCAATCTCGGCCCACTGCAACCTCTGCCTCCTAGGTTCAAGCGATTCTCCTGCCTCAGCTTCCCGAGTAGCTGGAATTACAGGCGCCCACCTCATTTTTGTATTTTTAGTAGAGACGGGGTTTCACCATGTTGCCCAGGCTGGTCTCAAACTCCTGACCTCAAGCGATCCTCCTGCCTCCGCCTCCCAAAGTGCTGGGATTACAGGCGTGAGCCACCATGCCTAAAGGCGGTTTTAAAAATGGATTCAAGAGGCTCCATTTTTCAGCACTTGACATGCCTTTTCATCATCACCATCTGAAAATCAGGACCCCATTTGGCCTTTCCTGCATGACATGCTATGAGGAGCTATGATCACAAGTGTATCTTCATCTCTACAGCCCCTGCCAGCCACCAGCAAACCACAGTCACACAGCCCCTTAGTCCAAGGAAGCAAGTCTTTTATCGGAAGGGCCCAGAATCACTGCATAGGATAAAGAAGTCTAGACACTGCCCCTGGCTTTTTTTTTTTTTTTTTTTTTTTGATACATTGCCTTGCTTTGTAGCCCAAGCTGGAGTACAGTGGCACCATCTCAGCTCACTGCAACTTCCACCTCCCAGGCTCAAATGATCCTCCTGCCTCAGCCTCCCAAGTAGCTGGGACTACAGATGCACACCACCATGTCTGGCTAATTTTTTGGTATTTTTTGTAAAGACAAGGTCTTGCCATGTTGCCCAGGGTGGTCTCGAACTCCTGGACTCCTAGAACCTGGAACCCCCTCCTGTGAGCCTGCCACCCCCTTCCTAGTACAGTGCCCACAGGGGGCTGTCCTGTCCCATCTCCCAGCTCTGCACCCCCTTTTGGTGGGGCTGCCCCTCCTCCCTGAGATTTTCAGCACCATCTCAGCCTGGAACCTTCCAGGGATCCCTGGACCTTCTGAGTCCTACCATCTCCCAAGTTCACTCCCTGCTTCCCTCCCCACTCCTCCTAATTCTTTTCCATCTCATGTGCGTCTCAGCCACACTCTGACCACGGCATACACAGACTGTGTGATGAACCTACTCAGGTTGGAGCACTGCTTCTCACATCCCTCCTGCGTCCCCTCTGCCACCAAGTACAAAGCCACCCACACACGCCCACTGATGGATTCAAACAAGCGTCGTCATCTTTAGAAGAGTTAGGTTTAGAAGTCTTTTTTTTGAGACAGAGTCTTGCTCCATCGCCCAGGCTGGAGTGCAGTGGTGCGATCTCAGCTCACTGCAACCTCCACCTCCCCAGTTCAAAGCGATTCTCCTGCCTCAGCCTCCTAAGTAGCTGGGACTACAGGCATGCACCACCATGTTGGGCTAATTTTTTGTGTGTATTTTTAGTAGAGATCGTGTTTCACCACTTTGGCCAGGCTGGTCTTGAACTCCTGACCTCAGGTGATCCACCCGCCTTGGTCTCCCAAAGTGCTGGGATTACAGGCATGAGCCACTGCGCCCGGCCAGAAGTCATTTTTAAAAAATCACATAAAGGATGAGCAGATACACAAAATACAGTCTATCTGCACGACAGATTATTATTCATCCTGAAAAAGGAAGGAGATTCAATCACAGGCTACAACACAGATGAACCTTGAGGACATGAGGCTCAGAGAAATAAGCCAGGCACGGGAAGGACACAGGTTGTATGAGCCCCCTTATACGGGGTCCAGAAAATCATCAGATTCCTAGAGACAGAATGAAGAAGGGTGACTGCCAGGGACTGAGGACGGAGCGAGGGAGATGTTGTTTAATGGGGGACACAGTTTCAGTTTGGGAAGAGCTGGATGGTGGTGACCACTGCAAGACAATGCGAATGGGCTTAATGCCACTCCACTGTGCGCTTCAAAGCAGTTCAGTGAGCTACTTTTATGTCATGTGTATTTCACCACAATTTTTAAAAAAATCACATCAAGGACCATTCATGCATTAACTGAAGACTGCTGGGGCCAGGGGAGCCATGGCCTCCCTATCTGATACCCAGGCAAGTAACTTCTACACGGGTCCAACAGTCCCTGGCCTTGACTACGCTGAGTCCCGGTCACTGTTACTCTCCTCAGGGCAGCCCCGGCCCGAGGCAGGGGTATCATCTCTTTACAGATGCCTTCCTGGGGAAAGAACGGGAGATTCCGCGAAAGCACAGAAATGGACCCTTACGGATTCCTGTCCTCATATGAAGCACAAAAATGGACACTGACAGAGAAATTCCTGTCCTCATATTAATTCCCGGCTCCTGGGATTTCCAGCACGTATTATGCACAGGCTGAGCACTTAATGAATGTGGAATGAACGATCGACTGTTACTCTCCCCTTTCTGGTAGGTTGGTAACCTTATACCTTCAAGACGAGTCATAAACGTCAGGAGAAACATTTTTGAACTACAAATCAAAGGCTTTGCGAGCAGGCGGGGCAGACAGAGGTCAGTTTGGTCCAAGACCGAGTTTGTGTGGGCAGCCCCGAAGCTCACAGCTGGGACCACTGTCCATGAACCTGGGTCCCCGTGACAGCCTCCAGCGGTGCTCAGAGCCCCTGAGGGACAGAAACACCCTCTCTGCCCCTATCTTCAGAGGGGGCTCAGCAGAAGGCCTGGTGGCCCATCGGGCCTGGAGGGGCCTCCTGGGGTGGGTGGCTTTTAGGCCTGAGGCCTCTGGGGACTGACTGGTCCGGCTTTCAGTGGGCAACCTGGGCCCCCTCCTGTGCCCCCACCACTCCCTTTCTAGTACAGTCCCTGGGGGGGGGGGCTGTCCTCTCCCATCTCCCAGCTCCGTACCCGCTTTTGGTGGGGCTGCCCTTCCTCCCTGAGCCAGGCCCCACCTTCCCAGGAGCCTCTGAGTCAGGCTGGGCTGTGGTCTGCAAACTTCCGGGCCTTTCAGGTATCAGAAAAGTTTCTCTTCCTCCCTGTGGGGCAGGTGCACCAAGGGGCTGCAGCCTCCTGACCCCTGATTTTTTCCTGTCCAGTAGGAGGGGGTGGGGGTTTTGCTGGGCAGTGATACTCAGAGACGCTCAGAGAGACAGGGAGGAGAGGTACACGAGGTGGAAAGTGAGGGAGAAAAAGGGTTGGAAGGGAAAAGGGGGAGACGAGAGTGAGAGAAGTGGGGCAGGGAGACAGAGATGGAGAGGGACGGATACCCCCATCATCGCGGAGCCAGCAGGAGCCACTCTCATCCCCCCCACGCCCCACTACCATGTCATCTCACTGATGCCCCCCATCTCCTCCCTGTGTCCTCCTCTCTTTACCCAACTCCCCGCCTCGTGCTCCCCCTCTGCCAGCTCCCCCATCCCGGCTGCGCCTACCTGGGGCGCTCATGCTCCGCCAGCTGCGCGGGGCGCCTCCTCCACGCAGGCCTCCGGCTTCCTCCAGGCGACCGGGCCCTCCGTCCCCGCGGGCCCCGACCCGTCCTCCGAGGGACGGCGCCCGCCCAGGGGCTGCAGGGCCAGGAGGGGGCTGCGGGCGGCACGGGCAGGAGTCCGAAGGCCAGAGGAGGCAGGAGAGAAAAAAGGAGAGAAAGTATGTCATAGGCTAGGAGGGGCGGGGGAGGGAAATGCAAAACCCGACAGGAAATGAGACTAAAAAATGCGAAAGGTTAGAAAAAGATAAGGAAGAGAGGGAGGGGGCGGAGTCGGTGCTTCGGGAGGAGGGCGGTAAGGAGGTGGGGGTGGGAGTGGGGACAGGGCCTGGGGTAGGGGTGCTTGGGGACAGATCAGGGAGCCGGGGATGGGGAGACCAAGGCGAGTCTCGGGGTCCAGGCCACCCGCATCAGTCGGGGTAAGGCTGGACCAGCCTGGGCGTCAGTCCCCACCTAGCTGTGACCCCAGGCAGAGTCCAGGTGGGGCCTTGGAAGGGGCTATCCCCTTTCTAGGTTCTCCAGGCCTCTGGCTCCCGAGGTCTAGCCGAATTTCTCAAGAAATTCCGGTGCCTGTCACTGCAATGTGTATGTGTGCGGGGGAACGGGGTGTCCCACATAAAATCCTGCAGCCTCCTACACCCCAAGCCTCTTTCCTCCCTCAGCCCCTGTTCTGGAAGCTTCCTGGGCATGCTGGGTGGTCAGCACCCCTGCAAAGGCCTTCCTCACCCCAAAAGCTTTGGGGTCCAAGATATCCATCATCAGCTTGTGCTCTCGATGTTCTGGTGAACTATGCTTGTAAGAGAAATTGTGATTTGGATGTCATCATTTTACTTTATTTTTATTTTTTGAAACGGAGTCTCGCTCTGTCACCCAGGCTGGAGTGCAGTGGCGCGATCTCAGCTCACTGCAAGCTCCACCTCCTGGGTTCAAGCGATTCTCCCACCTCGGCCTCCCAAGTAGCTGGGACTACAAGCGTGCGCCACCAAACCTGTCTACTTTTTGTATTTTTAGTAGAAATGGGGTTTCAACATGATGACCAGGTTGGCCTCAAACTCCTGACCTCAAGTGATCTGCCCACCTCAGCCTCCCAAAGTGCTGGGACTACAGGTGTGAGCCACCGCGTCCAGCTGGATGTCAGCATTTTGATAATTTACCCTAAATGGCCAGCGTCGTGGATGGGATGGTCCCAAGGGTTTACAGGGATTGTGGACTCAAAAATCTGGATGAAAGAAAATGTGATCACACACACACACACACACACACGCTCACCATGGAATACTACTCAGCCATGAAAAAGAACGAAATAAAGTCTTTGCAGCAACTTGCACTTGGATGGAACTGGAGGCCATTATCTTAAGTGAAGTAACTCAGGAGTGGAAAACCAAATACTACACATTCTTAATTAAAAGCGAGAGCTACGCTATGGGTAGGCAAAGGAAGGCAGAGCGGGATCGTGGACATTGGAGACTCAGAAGGGGGAAGAATGGGAGGGGGTAGGGGGATGACAAATCACCTGCTGGGTACAATGTACACTGTACTGTGTGTACTATTCCGGGGACAGGAGCACTAAAAGCCCGGACTTCACCACTACACACTTCATCCGCGTAATCCAAAACCGCATGTACCCCTAAAGCTATTGAAATAAAAATCTGGATGAACCGTGCCTACCCAGAAAACCTTAGTTTCTATTTTCTTACTGCAATTGACCCCTGCCTCCCGCGCCGCCCCACTCCCGGCCCGTTTCCCCAGCTTCTGCACCTCTCATTGTACCCTGCCTCAGTTTACCACTCTCCTCTCATCTCTCTCCCTCTCTTTTGATCCCCTCATTACGGCTAGAGAATGTAGGCTTCTGTTTCATGTTTTAAGTGTTCTGAGAAAAGTTCCTCGAGGTGCTAGAAGGGAAAGGCCTTCAGTAAATTAAACTTTCAGCAAGACGATAAATAAAAAATGGGATTTTGGTCCAAGCACGGAAGAATCTGAAATACCAGTGAGGGATGTGTTTGCACTGATGCGCATGTGCTAGGGATGAAGGAAGACACCGGTTTGCTTCCTGTAAAGTGTGTTCAGAAATGCAAGGAAGGGCCATAAAGAAAGTTTCTAAAATGAACACCAAGACCCACAGTCTTCTAGGCCTTCATCCCTAAAGACAAATCTCACTGCCTACCCAGGACCGGGGAAGCTGCTTGTACTCTATGAAACCTCTAAATCAGGCAGTGGTATTTATTTGTTTATTTATTTATTAATTATGGAGTCTTGCTCTGTTGCCCAGGCTGGAGTACAGTGGCACGATCTCGGCTCATGGCAACCTCCACCTCTCAGGTTCAAGTGATTGTCCTGCCTCTGTCTCCTGAGTAGCTGGGACTACAGGCATGCACCACCACGCCTGGCTAAGTTTTGTATTTTTAGTAGAGACGGGGTTTTACCATGTTGGTCAGGCTGGTCTCGAACTCCTGACCTTGTGATCTGCCCGCCTCGGCCTCCCAAAGTGTTGGGATTACAGGCTTGAGCCAATGCACCTGGCCAGCATTTTATTTTACTTTAATTTATTTTATTTTACTTTATTTTATTTTATTTTATTATTTTTGAGACAGGGTCTCGCTCTGCCGCCCAGGTTGGAGTACAGTGACTTGATCACAGCTCACTGCAGCTTTGACCTCCTGGGCTCAAGTCATCCTGCTGCCTTGGCCTCTCTAGAAGCTGGGACTACAAGTACACGCCACCATGCCTGGCTAATTTTTTAATCTTCTGTAGAGATGAGGTCTCACTATGTTGCCCAGGCTGGTCTTGAACTCCCGACCTCAAGCGATCCTCTTGCTTGAGCCTCCTAAAGTGTCAGGATTACAGACATGAGCCACGGCATCTGGCCTGTCATTTTAAAGAAGAGCTCAGATTTCCCTCCTGCAAGATATGAAATGAGGGCAATGCCTTGAAACAGCGAAATATGTCTCTAGAGATATGCATGCAGTAAAGTCCACAAACGCTGCAAAGCCTGATGAATTTTTGCAGCAACTTGGATGGAACTGGAGGCCATTATCCTAAATGCGAGTGTAACCCACACCCACACTTCATTCTATCAAAACATGGAATTTCACCTGTGCCCCAGAAACCCCCTTGTGTCTCGTTCCTGTCACTCCCCCACCAAGCGTAGCCACATTCCTGCCTCTGACAGCATCGGTCAGTTTGCCTGTTTGTGAACTGTATGTAAACGGCAGCATGCGTGGGTTCTTTCCGCAGCCTGGACCCTTTCACTTAGTGTTATATGTTTCTGCGTTTCATGGACGGGACTGCATGTGGGTCTAGTTCCACAAGACAAGCCTCTTTCTCCCCCAACATCTTACTAAAAATTTTAAATGTTCAGAAAAGTTAGAAGAATCATCTAATGAATTTCCATAGAATCCCCATATACCCCACCACTTGATTCTACAACTAGCACTTTCCTCTATTGGCTTTATCACAGATCTATCTGTCCATCTCTCCATCAGTCCTCCTGTCCTTTTTTTTTTTTTTTTTTTGAGATAAAGTCTCGCTCTGTCTCCCAGGCTGGAGTACAGTGGCCGGATCTCAGCTCACTGCAAGCTCTGCCTCCCAGATTCACGCTGTTCTCCTGCCTCAGCCTCCCGAGTAGCTGGGACTACAGGTGCTCACCACCATTCCTGGCTAATTTTTTGCATTTTTAGTAGGGACGACGTTTCACCGTGTTAGTAGGATGGTCTCAATCTCCTGACCTCGTGATCCATCCACCTCAGCCTCCCAACCTCCTGTCTTTTTTTGAGGGGGTGTATTTCAAAGTAAGTTGCAGACATCATCAGTATACCTCTCTGTTAAACACTCCATCTTGCATATCATTCACTAGAGAGGTTTGTTTACGTGAAATTTACAAGCAGATTTTAACCATACGATGCAATGAAGCTGGGCACAGTGGCAGGTGCTTGTAGTCTCAGCTACTCCAGAGGCTGAAGTGGGAGGATTCCTTGAGCCCAAGAGTTCGAGGCTGCAGTGAGCTGTGATTGCACCACTGCACTCCAACCTGGGTGACAGAGCAAAACTCCATCTCAAATAAATACGTACATACACAAATAAATGATTTAAAAACTATGTGACGTAATGAGTTTTGACAAATGTACATATTGTGTAAGCCATGTCCTTATAAGGACGTAGAACAGTGTGGTCCAATGTGATGGCCACTAGTCACATTTGACTGTTGAGCACTTTGACTGGAGGCTGGTGAGATTAGGAAGCGAAGTTTTAATTCTCTTCTATTATTATTATTATTATTTGAGAAGGAGTCTTACTCTGTAGCCCAGGCTGGAGTGCAGTGGTGCGATCTCAGCTCAATGCAACCTCCACCTCCTGAGTCCAAGCAATTCTCCTGCCTCTGCCTCCTGAGTGGCTGGGTTTACAGGCGCCCACCACCACATCCAGCTAATTTTTGTATTTTTAGTAGAGACAGGGTTTCACCATGATGGCCAGGCTGGTCTTAAACTCCTGACCTCCAGTGATCTGCCCACCTTGGCTTCCCAAAGTGCTGGAATTATAGGCATGAGCCACTGCGCCTGACCAATTTTAATTATTTTTCATCTAAATCCAAAAACTAACACTTGATTCTGTTATTGAAAAGCTTTTAAGTACATCTGGAGCCGTTTGAACATGTTCATCTACTCTTTCAACTGTAAAGTTAATGAAATCTAAATACAGGTCAAGTATCTCCGAGGAAAATATGGTGTCTGCATTGATGTGCTGTGAGTCTAACAGAAACCAGATTTTGAAGACTTCGTGTGTAAAAAAGAATACAAAATGTCTCGTTAATAATGTTTATATTGACTGCATGCTGAAATAATATTTTTGACAAGTTGGGTTAAATAAAATATATTAGTAACATGCATTTGCTTGGTTTCTTTTTGGTATTGCCAGTAGGAAATTTAAAATTACACATTGTATTTCTATTGAGTGGTGCTGTATTATATAGAACATTACCATCAGCCCCACTGAGTTCCTCATGCCTAGATACACGATTTTGTATCTTGATTCCTCTGTGATCCCGGAGAGAAGGGGATTCCAAAGTCTTTGACTCATAGACACAAAGATGGCAACAATCTACTGGGCACAGTGGCTCAGGCCCGTGATCTCAGCACTTTGGGAGGCCAAGGCGGGCAGGTCACTTGAGGTCAGGTGTTCAAGACCAGCTTGGGCAACATAGGGAGACCCCGACTCTACCAAAAATCCAAAAAAATTAGCTGGACAAGCTGGCGGATGCCTGTAGTCCTAGCTACTCAGGAGGCTGAGGTGGGAGGACTCCTGGAGCCTAGGAGGTTGGGGCTGCAGTGAGCCATGATCGCACTACTGCACTCCAGCCTAAGTGACAGAGTGAGACCCTATCTCTAAAAGAGTAATAGTGAACTAAACACAAAATTTACCTGCCAAGAACGTGGGGGATAGGTTATAAAAAGGTGCCTGGAAAGAATGCAGATAAGAGGTGAGAAGCATTTCTGGAAGGCAGGAGGCAGTGGACAGGAAACCCCAGCTCAGAGCCTGCAGCAGGGAGTTGGCAGCAAAGCTGAGAGGGGCTCTCCTACTGTAGAACCCCTCAAATCTGTCAGGATTGAACTGAAGGCAGGGTCAGAGAAAGGGCAGACACAGAGTGACTGATGGGAGCATCATCTGAAGGACTGTCAGGGCAGGTACAGCCATCCCACTTCCCTCCCCCAACCCCTCACTGTGACGCTTCAGCTTCTCCCCCAGGCCAAAGCCAGAGAGATCTTTCCAGTGAAAACTCTGGTTTGATGGGTACGGACATGCAGTTAAACAGAAGGTACAAGTTCTAATGCTGGACAGCAGAGTAGGGTGATTGCAGCTAGCAACAATGTATTGTATATCTCAAATTAGCTAGAAGAGAAGATCTGAATTATTCCCAACACGGAGAAATGATGATACTCAAGGTGATGGATGCCTCAGATACCCTGACCTGATCATTCCACATTCTGTGCATGTAACAGAAGGCTGAGCACAGTGGCTCACACTTATAATCCTGGTATTTTGGGAGGCCAAGGTGGGAGGATTGCTCGAGTCCAGGAGTTCGAGCCCAGCCGGGGCAGCATAGCAAGACCCCATCTCTACAGAAAATTTAAAAAGCTAGCTGGATGTGGTGGCATGTGCCTGCGGTTCCAGCTACTCAGGAGGCTGAGGTGGAAGGATCACCTGAGCCCAGGAGTTCAAGGCCAAGACCCCATCTCTAGAAAAAATTTTAAAAAATTAGCTGGGTGTGGTGGCATGCACCTGTGGTTCCAGCTTCTCAGGAGGTTGATGGGGGTGATCGCTTGAGCCCAGAAAGTTGAGGCTGCAGTGAGTCATGATCACATCAATGCACTCCAGCCTAGGCAACAAGACTGAGATCCTATCTCAAAAAAAAAAAAAAAAAAAAAAAAAAAAAATCACACATACACTCTAAAAATATAAAATATTATGAATCAATTTTTGAAAAGCTGCTCAGAGGGGCAAGTGCTCTTAGAATGGGGGCATGGGCCCCAAAGCCCTTCCTCATGTGGTAACAGAGGGGTAGCCGGGAGAGCCTCTCCCTGCCTGGGTTCCCAAAAGCAGGGCTTCTGGAACCATCTGCAACGAAAGACACCTGCACTCCCACCTGCCTTTAAAAAAAAATTCTAATCTGTTACGGGCTGATACTTTTGTGAAATATAATAAAAATTAATTACTAGAAAATAGAATTTTAAAAAAGACACTAAGACACAAGCTGGGCGGTCACGCTTGGTTATTGTGTCAATGTCAAAAGTGCTATAAAAGTTTCCAAATGCTTCGTCTCCATTTCTGCTCTTATCTCGCCGCGGACCGGTGCAGTGAAGGACGCGGGTCCCCAGGCCAGATTTCTCAGAGCATAGCCCTGGAGTCAAGGCTGCCTGTTGACACAGCACTCCTGATACCCCAGCTGGCCTCTCCTCCATACAGAGGTTGGAAAAGGCAAAGGAAACTCCACATGAGTCAACAGGGACCTTCCCAAACATGGACAGAGATCAGCAGCTTGAAAGGGTGGGCCTTACATGAACAAATTGGAAGACATTCATACAGCCAACAGACACATGAAAAAATGCTCATCATCACTAGCCATCAGAGAAATGCAAATCAAAACCACAATGAGATATCATCTCACACCAGTTAGAATGGCAATCATTAAAAAGTTAGGAAACAACAGGTGCTGGAGAGGATGTGGAGAAATAGGAACACTTTTAAACTGTTGGTGGGACTGTCAACTAGTTCAACCATTATGGAAAACAGTATGGCGATTCCTCAAGGATCTAGAACTAGAAGTACCATATGACCCAGCCATCCCATTACTGGGTATATACCCAAAGGATTACAAATCATGCTGCTATAAAGACACATGCACACGTATGTTTACTGCGGCACTATTCACAATAGCAAAGACTTGGAAGCAACCCAAATGTCCATCAGTGACAGACTGGATTAAGAAAATGTGGCACATATACGCCATGGAATACTATGCAGCCATAAAAAAGGATGAGTTTGTGTCCTTTGTAGGGACATGGATGCAGTTGGAAACCATCATTCTCAGCAAACTATCGCAAGAACAGAAAACCAAACACCGCATGTTCTCACTCATAGGTGGGAACTGAGATCACTTGGACTCGGGAAGGGGAACATCACACACCGGGGCCTATCATGGGGAGGGGGGAGGGGGGAGGGATGGCATTGGGAGTTATATCTGATGTAAATGACGAGTTGATGGGTGCTGACGAGTTGATGGGTGCAGCACACCAACATGGCACAAGTATACATATGTAACAAACCTGCACGTTATACACATGTACCCTAGAACTTAAAGTATAATTAAAAAAAAAAAAAAGAAAGAAAAAGAAAAAGAAAAGATGAACAAATTGGACAATCATCTCCCAAGGGCAGGAAGGGAACAAACAATGATGAGAAGGGAATGAAACATAATGATCCAAAAAGATCCTCTAATGAGAACCCGCAGAGAGATTCAAGCAGAGATCACATCCATCACATAAGAACAAATGACTATGAAACAGGCTGCCTGAATAAAGGAACAGATCGTGGAAATTAAAAATAGGGTTGTCCAAATAATAAAATAAATTTTAAAATACAATAGAAGGGCTGGAAGAAGATGTCTGTGAAGTTTATCCCCTTGGGCTGGAAAGCGAGAACAAAATAAAACCCAAAAAGAAATAAAAAGTTTGAGAGAAAAGTTGAGACGTAAGTGATGAATTTAGAAAGACCTATGTCTACTTAGTAAGAGTTTCGGCAAGAAGAGAGAAGGTGGAGGGAAGAATTAATCATGAGATAACGATAATATTTGTCAGAGCTGAAGAATGACGTGATTCTTCATGAGGAGACAGGCCACAGAGGGCCAAGTAGGATGAATGAAAAAGATCTGTACCTACATAGAGCCTCATGAAATTTCAGGAAAGAAAAAAAAAAAAAAAAAGATGGATAATGAGAAGTCTCTAAAATCTTGGAGAGAGAAAAATCATGCACACTGATGCCAAGTTCCCAGTGGGATTCAGAATTCTCATCAGCAACATTAGCTGCTAGAAGACAAGGAAGTCATACATCAGTGCTCTCAGGGACATTTACTTTAAACTTACAGTTCTGTATTCAACCAAATTATCAATTAAGTGTGAGAGCAAAATAAACACATTCCTCAACATGCAGAGAACTTTGGAAATTTACTTCCCAAGCATTCCTCAAGAAAAAAGTTCCTTGAGAATGGATGACAATAAAACAAAAAAGAAATCTAGGGGCCAAGTGCGGTGGCTCACACCTATAATCCCAGCACTTTGGGAGTCTGAGGCAAGACGATCAATTGCTTGAGGCCAGGAGTTCAAGAGCAGCCTGGGAAACATAGCAAGATCCCATCTCTTAAAAACAAAAACAAAAACAAAAACAAACCTAAAAATTGGCTGTGTATACATCTATGGTCCTAGCTACTCATGAGGCTGAGGTGTGAGGATTCCTTGAGCCCTGGAGTTGGAGGCTGCCGTGAGCCATGATTGAACCACTGCATTCTAGCCTGAACAACAGAGCCAGGTCTCAAAAAAAAAAAAAATCTAGGAAAAAGGATCTCAGAAAGACTGAAATAAATAAGTGAAAATAATTCTTTTAAATATAAATAAATAAGACAATTTTAAAAAATAGTAATTGTGCAAGAGACCTACAAAAAATGTCAGTATACAAGGAGACTTCAAAAAATTCATTGAGAAATGAAATTAAAAGATAAAAATAAAAAATATAAATGCTATTTCCCAACATAAGCTCCATGAAGATCAACACTTTTGAAAATTATGATACCAGTCATTGAGTTCACGCCTAAAGAACTGAGGGTCCCTGGAATTTCATCATGTCAATGCAGTCTTTTTTGCATTATTAACTGAAGGAGAATGAGTGCCCTTTACAGAATTTTTAAGGTTAGGAAACAAAGAGAAGTCAGAAGGAGTCAAATCAGGACTGTATGGTAGATGCCTGAGGATTTCCCACTGAAACTCTCACAAAATTGCCCTTCTTTGATGAGAGGAATGAGCAGGAGCATTGTCATGGAGGAGAAGGACTGTCTGATGAAGTTTTCCCTAGTGTATTTCTGCTAAAGCTCTGGCTTTCTCAAAATACTCTCACAATAAGCAGATACTATTGTACTTTGGTCATCCAGAAATAGAACAAGCAACATGCCTTGAGCATCCCCTAAAACTCTTGCCATGGCCTTTGGTCTTAACTGGTTTACTCTTGCTTTGCTTTGACTGGACTCCTTCTACCTCTTGGTAGCCATTACTTTGATTATGCTTTGTCTTCAGGATGGTACCAGTGAAGCCATGTTTCATTTCTTGTTACAATTCTTTGAAGACAAGCTTCACGTTCTTGATCCCACTTGTTTAAAATTTCCCCCGAAAGCTCTGCTGTTTTCTGTAGCCGATGTGGGTGCAATGATTTTGGCACCCATCGAGTGGAAAGTTTGATCAATTTTAATTTTTCAGCCAGAATGGGTGTGAGCTGAACCAGGTGAGATGTCTGTGGTGTTGGCCTTTGTTTCTGCTGTTAACCATCAGTCCTCTTCAATTAGGGTGTGGACAAGATGAGTTTCTTTCTCACGACTTGATGTGGGGGCTTCATCTTCAACATTGTCTTGTCCCTTCTTAAAATGAGCTGTCCATTTCTAAACTGCTGGTTTCTTTGGGGGCACTGTCCCCATAAACTTTTTACAAAGCATCAATGATTTTGCCATTTTCCCACTCAAGTTTCACCATAATTTTGATGTTGCTTCTTGCTTCAATTTTAGGAGAATTCATGTTGCTCCAATAGGGACTTTTCATAAACTGATTCCTTAGCCTTTTTAGTGCTGCAAACTGGATCCTGTTCAGACATGTTATAAACAGTTCATATACGTTCATTGTGGTGCATAAATAAATAAATAAATAAATAAATCTATGCATGGTGTTTTCAAAATATACATTTTCCATGAACTTTTTGAAATCCCTTCCAATATCTGAGCTTTCAATAAAAACCCTGGCTAGCTAGTGGAAAGATCCTAGCTGCTAAAACAACTGAAAAGAATTGCTGAACTACTGGATGGGACTAATTTTTTAGCCAGATCCACCTGGAAGTCTTATTTGATCAAAAATGGTCATTTCTAAGGAGCTCAACTAGGAAGGGAGTGAGCAGGGGCTACATGGGTGTGCTTAGTTTTCAGTGTGTGCTCGTCTATTCTGGCAAATGTCTATTGCCACAACTGTGCAATTCTTTCATAATAAAAATAAAATCATTTCTATAAGAAGCATGTGCATGTGCATATGTGCGTGCGTGCATGTGTGTTCGTGCGTGTGTGTGCATTTGTGTGCGTGCATGTGTGTGTGCATTTGTGTGCATGCATATGTGTGTGTGCATGTGTGTGCGCATGCATACGTGCGTGCGTGCGTGTTCGTGCATGTGTGTGCATGTGTGTTCGTGCATGTGTGTGTGCATGTGTGCGTGCATGTGTTCGTGCATGTGTGTGCATGTGTGTGTGCATTTGTGTGCATGCATATGTGTGTGTGCATGTGTGTGTGCATTTGTGTGCATGCAAGTGTGTGTGTGTGCACTACTGAATAATAAATACCAGGGCAGAGCAGATCACTTCCTCACCTCCCTGTATTCAAGCAGTCAAGTGATCGTAGCATGGATCTGGGGTGTGGTCACAAGTCACATACTCAAACCCTTCTTGTGTTTAGTGAAAACCCCTCTTTTATCTGGAAAACATCTTGTCTTTCTTCTGGGCCCCTCCTCCCTGATAGTAGGAAAAGTAAAACTTTTAGCTCTCCCTGACTTAAAGTCCAGTAATTGATTAGTCCTTTTAGATGGTGCTCAGTCTTTCTGGATTTACATGTTGAGTCTCTCTTGCAGCTGTCCCCTCCCTCAGCTTCCCACCTTCGGATGCTTTCTGAGTGTGCAGGAGGAGAGTGACTCATAGGGTCTGGAGGGTCCCAGAGCAAGTCTTGGGGTCCCAAACCTCTGTCCTCTGGTTCTTGGGTCTCTAAGACAATGCCTCTTCCTTGCCTGATTGTGCTGGCCCTGCTGGAATTCATGCTGATTTCCAGCTTAGGTATAACTCACGGTCTGCTTTCTCCTAGCTCGGCTGAGTGTCTGCCACATTCCTATGCAGCCTGGAAGTCCACCTGCCGCCTCTGCGAAGGGGTCATGTCGCAGCATCTCAGCTCACTGTCACTGCACCCGGAACTTAAAAGCAGCTTGGGAAAGCCCGTGCTTCCGGCCTCTCTGCAGGACATGGAGTGGCACTCGGTTTTTGCAAGGGCGGCCCAAGATACAGATCTGGCCCTGCTCCACTCTCCCCTCTCTGTCTGCTCTGTGCACCCTCTGGGGGGAGGCCAGTACACCCACCTCTCCCCCTGGGGAAGCTGAGAAAGAAAAGTGGTATCTGCCCCTAGTGCATGCATCCATGTGTGGACAGACATATGCACGCTCTTTTTCCATCTGAACACAGACAACTGGACTAGACCCTGAGAGGGGTTTCTCGTGTGAGTGGTTAATTGAGGGGTGCTCTCAGGAGCAGGAAAGTGAGAGGAGGGGAAGAGCAGAGAGGGAGAGCTGGATGGGGAGGTGATGCCAGCTGGTGTTGAGCCTTGACCCCTTCTCCCGGGAGCTCTGGAGCATGAATTGCCTGTTGGACTGATGGGTTTCAGCGTCCGTCAGTCATTGGCTGTGGGCTGTCTGGAGGTGGTGTGTGTAACATGTCTTCTCTCAAAACAGGATCACTTTGAGCTGACATCATCTTAGAAACACGGAGGACAGAGGCTGGGCGTGGTGGCTCACGCCTGTCATCCCAGCACTTTGGGAGGCCAAGGCAGGTGGATCACGAGGTCAGGAGATCGAGACCATCCTGGCTAACACGGTGAAACCCCGTCTCTATTAAAAATACAAAAAAATTAGCTGGGCGTGGTGGCGGGCGCCTGTAGTCCCAGCTACTCGGGAGGCTGAGGCAGGAGAATGGCGTGAACCCGGGAGGTGGAGATTGCAGTGAGCCGAGATTGCGCCACTGCACTCCACACTCCAGCTTGGGCAACAGAGCGAGACTCCGTCTCAAAAAAAAAAAAAAAAAAAAAAAAAACCAAAACCAAAAACAAAAACCATGAGGGCAGCAGCAGGGGTCCGTGCTGCAACTGCAGGATCAGACGCGGTTCGTTAAATCAGTTCAATGTTTGAAACTGTCAGTTCAGCTTGCTCCAATGTCCTTTCCTCACTGCTGTGCCCCATACGCCTCCATATGTCTCCCAGTGTTCTCCATCTTCCGTGGTTCTTCCCCCTACAAACTGCAGCCATTTATAGTAGCTTAAAAGTTGTCTGCATTCCTCCCCCCCCCCCAAAAAAAAAAAAAAAAAAAAAAAAAAAAAAACAGGGAGAACAGAGAGGCTGAAGCTGTACCTTGGTCTCAATGCTGTGTTAAGAGCCATTGCTGGATTGTGTGGAGAATGAAATGGAATGAGAGAGGGAACCCAGGGGAGGATGTGGTTCTGTCTCTTAAATGACCCCTCCATCGCTAGGGCAGTCCCCCTTCCTTCCCTCCCCTCCAGACAGCAATCTCAGCCAGTGGCAGCTGCCTTTAACTCCGGGAAAATCATTCCTTATCAGTGAAAGAGTCACACGCTTGGGACGGCAAGAAAGCATTTCACAAACTATTGATCTGAGAATTAATATATTGCTTTTTTCCCAGATGCCACACCTCACTGCCGTGGTATATATTAATACCCCCCAAAATGGCATCAAGAGCAAAACAGAACCCTATAGGCCTTTAATTATGTTTTACGTCCTTTATACTTCTATGTGGTTATTGCTCTCTCTGCCTCTGCAAGCTCATGCCTCTTAATTTCAGACTGTTTCCACGCCATCTCCCTATGCAGAGATGATTCCAGAAAGGCATCAGTGTGTCTACAGTACCCCACACCGACAAAAAAATAACCCACGGAGAGATGCATTTACTTTCCCGTCTGCTGAACACCTTCAATGACCCCTGACGTGTTGGTTGTTTTTTTTTTTAAAAAATATTCTTGCAGAAAGCACGGCTCATATCCAGGAAGAAAATACTTTCCATCTGTAGGCTGGTAATACACATTCAACAGTTTTCAATTGCTTGAGCTATGAAATATGATGATAGCCATCTATATATCTCATGGGGCGAAAGGAGACCTTGGAATTCACTCCACCACGGTGCTGGGATGGAGGCATTTCTGCACGAAATGTGCAAAACGATTGTACGCTCATGAGACTACCACGACTAAAATGAACTCAGGGCTTTTTGATCAAAGCCTTGAGGACAGCTCCAGGTGGTCCCCTAGAGGCTCTGTTTTCTGCACGAGGCAGATAGATGTTGGAGAAATGTGGCAACATCCGATTCACCGCTCATGGCTGTGTACTGTCTGGTTTTCCTTTCCAAGGGGAGAGATGACAGTCCCTGAAACTTGACCACCCTTTTCTTTCCCAGTTAATCAACATTAGGGTAATTGGCACGCTACATCCATTTACAATGTGGCATATGTGCTTGCGGCTCTCTATAAATAATGAAAAAATCACAGTAATGACCAGAAATGTGTGTGGGACGTCACGGCGAGCGTGTAATGGATGCTTTGTTTGTCTTCGGGGACTGTATTACCAGCATGTAACTGATTAGGCTTTAAAACGCTCTAGGTTACCTGAGGCCTGGAGGGTGCTCCATCACCTCTGAGTCTGCTCTCCTCTGCCGAGAATTTAACAGTGGTCCAATATTTGCTTTTGGTTCTCCCTGTTTAAAGATGGAAAATATTTAGCCCTGCTCATCCATCACCACGCCTGCCGATTGCTCTTTCCCCTCCCTTCGCTTTTAGAGGAAGAAACTGGAAACACTCTGGCCGTATAAACAGCTTTGAGTTATGTCTGTTTTTTAGCACACAATGTTTGAGTACGCAAGTCAGGGCTCATTAAAAACGCGAATGTTGCAGCTTATAGAATTGGCCACTTTAAACACAGTCGTCCACACACCAGCAGTTCTCAAACTGTTTTATAGTAGTCTGGGTTTTTTTTATGAGGCATCTCTCAGTATCGACGTGCATAACACACTCCAGCGTATTTCCCTAAGGTTCTGCTGGGCACAGCAGTACTCACACAATCACTCCAGCCAAGGAAGAAGTAAACATCCCGTGATTAAAGTGAAAACCAACTGTTACTTTATCAGTGTGGACACCGACGTGGACAGTTACATTGCAACTATTTAGAAGAATTTCATGAACCTCTGAGCTCACACACACTTACACTTTTTAACTTTAGCCTCAGCATATTTTGCATCCTGTAAAATCAAATGCATTGTTAGCTGCTTGGACTCAAACCGTGCATAGCATGTTTGGAAATCGACGTGTTTCTGACCTTTGATTTTCTCAATCAAAGAACTGTGTCTATTTGAAATGTTTCTGCTAAAATGGCTGAGTTCAGAGTGTAAGAACACAGGGAGAGATGGCTGCGAGGAAAGGATTAGCCGAGGGAGGAAAACAGAAGGAAGAGAAACTTTACAAGGTCAGACAGGGAGCGCTGGAGAAAGAAAAGAATGATTAGAAGTGGGAGGAATGGCCAGGCACGGTGGCTCACGCCTGTAATTCCAGCACTTTGGGGGAGCCGAGGCAGGCAGATCACGTGAGGCCAGGAGTTCGAGACCAGCCTGGCCAACATGGTGAAACTCCGTCTCTACTAAAAATACAAAAAAATTTAGCCAGGCGTGGTGGCACACACCTGTAATTCCAGCTACTCAGGAGGCTGAGACAGAATCACTTGAGCCCAGGAAGTGGAGGCTGCAGTGAGCCGACATGATGCCACTGTACTCCAGACTGGGTGACAGAGCGAGACTCCGTCTCAAAACAAATAAATATATAAATAGGAAAGAAGTGAGAGGTAGAACAAATCGCTCTGATCAGAGAGAAGCCAATGCTGGGGACATCAATAAGGTTCAATAATATTCAGCACGAAATACAAGAGGCAAATACACTGAATAAATAGGCAAACCACCATGGAGGTGGAAGGGCTTCATTTGGCAAACAGTCCAAGACCCCCATTCTGTGCACTGCCAATGGGCGGAGCTGGGGGGACGCACGGAGCAAAATTAAACCAAAATAAAACAAGAGCAGCCAAACACACCCTCTCTCCCTCTCTTTCACACACACACAAACCATTTCAGCACCAGTTTTTGTATCAGGGGATGCTGAGATGAAATTACTGTGTGGAAATGGCCCATACAATTTTAAAGCACTTGACAAGATAAATGAAAGATATCAATATTTTATTAATAACTGTGAAGCTCTCTGGGCCCGCACACATGACTGTGGATACAGCTAGTTCCTTTAAAGTGTGGTGTTCTACTCCTTCATGACCTGGCCCGTCCCGGTAACACCACTACATATTCGAGCCCCGGAACAAAGCATTCTGAACAACTTCCTTTGTATTTCGAAATTATATTTAGTAATAATTATATCATAATCTGTAGCAATCATTATTTTAATCTGTTCTATGGCTTTAAAACAATGATCGGTTACAAAAAGAATGGATTTTTCAATTTTCTTTTATTTAATTAATTCATTTAGAGATAGGGTCTTGCTCTGTCGCCCAGGCTAGAGTGCAGTAGTGCGATCATGGCTCACTGCAGCCTCAACCTCCTGGGCTCAAGCAATCCTCCTGCCTTAGCCTTCGGAGTTGCTAGTACTACAGGGGAATGGCACCATGCCCAGCTAATTTTTTTTGTTTTTATGGAGCTGAGGTCTCGCAATCTTGCCTAGGTTGGTCTTGAGCTCCTGAGCTCAAGCAATCCTCTTGCCTCTGTCTCCCAAAGTGCTGGGATTACAGGCATGCGCCACCGTACCCAGCTGATTTTTCCGTTTTAAAGGTGTTATGCAAATTCAGGAAAAGATTCTGGGTAAATACTGAAATTTGTACCCACCCAACAAAAATATTGCAATTTGGGATTCACCGCCTGTTTCAGTGTTTTAAAAGTGAAACATGAACTACAAGTGATCACAAAAACGGCAGCAATTAACTAACTCAAGCTCCGTTTTGTTGTCCTTTTCATTGTTCTTATTCCGATTTATTTGGAATCTACCTTTTAAACGCAGGAACCTGTAGAACCACAGGAGTTACAGACAAGAATTACGTGAATCTCTGAGCGTGCACACACTTAGGCTTTTCAACTTTAGACTTAGAATATTTTGTGCCCTGTTATCTAATTTTAGAACATTTTCTTCATCCCCCAAACAAACCTCGTACCCATCAGCAGTCATTCTTCGTTCTCCATCTCCTCTTCCCACATCTCCTCCGTCACCCCTTTCTACTCCTCACCAATGATCACTCTTCTCTTTATTTCTATGGAGTTACCTGTTCTGGGAATTTTCTATAAACAGAACCATATGATAGCCAGACTTTTGAGTCTGGCTTCTTTCCCTTAGTGTAATGTTTTCAGAGTTCACCCACGTGGTAGCAGGTATCAGTATTTCTTTCCTTTTTTTGCCAAAAATGATGTTTCTAGAAATAGATGACAAGTTGTTTATCTGTTTATCAGCAGATGAACTGATATTGTTTCTACTTGTTGGCTGTTGTGAATAACACTACAAACACCAATGTGCAGGCTTTGTGTTGATAGATGTTTTTGTTTCTCTCGGGTAGATACCTAAGAGTGGAATTACTAGGTCATATGGTAACTGCACGTTTAATGTTCTCAGGAGCTGCTAAACTGTTTTCCAAAGCAGCTGCACTATTTTACATCCACTCCCACAGTGCCCAAGCATTCTAATTTCCCCAACACTTTTCTTTATGGTAGTCACTTAAATGGTGTAAGGTGGTATCTCACTGTGGTTTTGACTTGCATTTGTCTAATGACGAATGATGTTAAGAACCTTTTATGTGTTTACCGGTCATTTGTATATCTTCTTTAGATAAACGTCTGTTCAAATCCTTTGCCCATTTAAAAAATGGGGTTGTCTTTTTATTATTGAGTTAGAAGAGTTCTTTATATATGCTGGCTACAAGTCCCACATCAGATTTGTGATTTGCATGTGTTTTCCCCCACTCTGTGGGCTTTTTCACTTTCTAGATGGTATCGTTTGTAACACAGAAATTTTAATTTGTTTTAATCGCTTGTGCTTTGGGTGAAATAGCTAAGAAATCACTGGTGAACCCAAGGTCACAAATATTTATTCCCATGTTTTCTTCTGAAACTTTTACAGTTTTAACCTTTACATTTAGGTCTATGATCCACTTTCTTTCTTTCTTTCTTTTTTTTTTTTTTGAGACAAAGTCTCACTCTGTGGCTCAGGCTGGAGTGCAGTGGTGTGATCTCAGCTCACTGCAATCTCTACCTCGCCAGGTCAAGCGATTCTTCCACCTCAGCCTCCCACAAGTTGCTGGAATTACAGGTGCCCATGACCATGGCTGGCTAACGGGGTTTCACCATGTTGGCCAGGCTGGTCTCGAACTCCTGACCTCAAGTGATCCACCCGCCTCGGCCTTCCAAAGTGCTGAGATTACAGGCGTGAGCCACTTCACCTGGCCACTATCATCCACTTTGATGGAATATTTATGTATGGTGTGAGGTAGAGATCCAAATTCATTCTTTTGCATGTAGATATCCATGAGTCCATCATCCAGCCATTATCATCCATCACCATAATTGAAACGATTCTTTGCTCATTGAAGTGTCTTGACACGCTTGTCAAAAATCCATTATTTTTGGACTGTCGTTTTTATTCAATTTTGTCTATGTCTATCTTTATGCTAGTACCACACTATCTTGATTACGGTCATTTCATATTAAGTTTTGAAATTAGGAGGTGTGAGTCCTTCAACTTCGTTCTTCATTTTCAAGACTGTCTTGAATATTCTGAGGTCCTTGAATTTCCATATGAATTTTAGGATAAGCTTGCTCAACTTCTACAAAGAAAAAAAAAAAAAAAGCAGCTGGGATTTTGATAGGAAATTGTGTTGAACCTGTAAATCAGCTTGAGGAGTATGAACATGTGCTGTCTTCCTATTTATTTAGATTCTCTTTAATTGCTTTCAACAATGTGTTGTAGTTTTCAGTGTACAAGTCTTATACTTCTTAGTTATTCCTAAGTATCCTATTCTTTTTAATGCTATTGTACATGAATTGTTTTCTTTATTTTTGAATGGTTTATTGTTATCATCTACAAACACAATTGATTTTTGCATATTGATTTTGTACCCTTCAACTTTACAGGACTCATATTTAGCTTCAATAGTTTTAGCGGGTTCCTTGAGATTTTCTACAAACTCACGTCATCTGAGGATAAGGATCATTTTACTTCTTCTTTTCCAATCCGGAAGTCTTTCATTTCTTTTTCTTTCCTAACTGCCCTGGCTAGAGGCTCCAGCAGTGGCCAGAGTGGACAACCTTGTCTTGTTGCCATGGGAACTCATTGTTGGGGAGCAACTGAGTAGGGGGGATGTTGGGGGCTGATGGTAGGACCAGGAGTTCTCGGAATTAACTCCCAGGTAGTATACAATACATATTAAAGCTCGAGTGATAAAAACTGCGCTAATCCAGAGTGCACATAGCTATTATTACAACCCAACAGTCGCCACAGCAATTGTTTAAAACTGAGACGAAGGCTTTTTTCTTTTTCGATAAGGAATAGTTGATCACGGGCATTGTGTAGAATTGCTGGTGCATGGTGATAATAGAAACAGTCCGACTCTTCACTGGTTTTATTGTTAATTTTAAATTATCTACAGGCAACGGACCCTTTTCTGCAGGAGCCTGGAGTAGGTGGCTCCCTGTGTGGTCCACCCTTGGGGTGCCAATGCCCACCCCACTTTTCTGACACCCTCTGAAGCCTACTCGGACACAAATTTTTCTCTGATGTGCACACCAGTTCAGTCATGAGCATGGCGTGGGTCTTACCCATTCCCGCCTCCCTTCTGACACTGTGCACACATGCTTCAGAGTGGAATTGAGATGGCCTGGGCCCCGTTGATTGGCACTCTCTGCTCTACCCCAGCCCTGCTCTTTGGGGCCCATGTGCAGACATCCCAGGATGGCAATCACAGGGCTGCAGTGTTTCAGCCCAAAAACCTTTAGGCAGAGCAAACACAGGCTAGAAGGACCCAGTCTGAGTCACTTAGTTCCACTGTGAGTGCATCGTGGGATCCGGGGCCCATGGTGCAGCTCTTTCAGTTTCTCTTCTGTGAAATGAGGACAGTGGTGCAGTCTCAACCTGTTGCCACCACCCCGCCTCCTCCCCTCTCTCCTCCACCTCCTTCCCTGCCCACCTCAGAGTGGAAAGTTTTTTTTTTTTGAGACGGAGTCTTGCTCTGTCGCCCAGGCTGGAGTGCAGTGGCCGGATCTCAGCTCACTGCAAGCTCCGCCTCCCGGGTTTACGCCATTCTCCCGCCTCAGCCTCCCGAGTAGCTGGGACTACAGGCGCCCACCACCGCGCCCGGCTAGTTTTTTTGTATTTTCAGTAGAGACGGGGTTTCACCGTGTTAGCCAGGATGGTCTCGATCTCCTGACCTCGTGATCCGCCCGTCTCGGCCTCCCAAAGTGCTGGGATTACAGGCTCGAGCCACCGCGCCCGGCCACAGAGTGGAAAGTTTTGTTAAGGTGGCTATTATATTATTGAGCCTTTGGGAGGAGTGAGGTGTCAGGAATGAAAAGGTGGAGAAACAGCCTGTTTACATCATTCCTACCCCCTACGGGCTCACATTCTTCTCTTCTTCTTCCTCCTCCTCCTCTTCCTTCTTTCTTCTGCTTCTCTTCCTCCTCTTCCTCCTTCTTCTTCTCCTCCTTTTTCTCCTCCTCCTTCTTTTCCTTCTTCTTCTTCTTCTCCTCCTCCTTCTTCTTCTCCTCCTTCTTCTTTCTTCTCCTTCTCCTCCTTCTCCTTCTCCTTTTTCTTCTTCTTTTTTTATTTTTTTTACTTTTTTAGAGGCAGGGTCTTGCTCTGCTGCCTAGACTGGAGTGCAGGGGTGTGATCCCAGCTTACTGTAGCCTTGAACTCCTGGGCTCAAGCAATCCTCCTGCCTCAACCTCCTGAGCAGCAGGACTACAGGTGCGCACCACCACACCCAGATAATTTTTTAATTTTTATTTTTGTGGAGATGAGGTCTTGCTACGTTGCCCAAGCTGGTTTCAAACTCCTGGGCTCAGGTGATCCTCCTGCCACGGACTTCCAAAGTGCTGGGATTACAGGCATGAGCCACTGCGCCTGGCTGGGGCTCACATTCTTGAGCCTGTGACACACCTATTTTAAAATGCGTTTTATTTTTTACATGGATTAGGGGAAAGTGGAGAGGATATGGCTTTCTTACATAAGCCCACTGAGATCAGCGATTTCTAGAAAAAGAGAGTGAATTGTTTTGAATGAGGAAGTGCGTGCCCCTGAGGGAGCTTTAAAGGAAGTGAGGCTGCCAGGCTCTACCCAAGTGCCCCCGTGCTTGTCACTTCTGGGTGCAAACACCCCACTAGCACCAGTTGTAACCACCTGAGACTTTCTGCCTGAAGGTGTTCTCTGTTTTATATGAGTGACCCTAGGAGCAGCTCTCAGCCCACAACTGGTGGAGTTGGAGGATCAATAACCCAGTTATCTTGCCTCCCTGGAAGGGTAACTCCAAGGTGCGTTCTGTCCTGCCTCCTGGAGGTTCCCAGTAGGTCTGCGTTCCGGTTGCCTACCATGGGGACTGGATCCAGGATGAACACGTGATCCGTTGCCTTGCCTTTCCCATCTCACTTCCTTACTCCCGCTGGGGATTTCTGGAACCCCCTCCCATAAAAATGACTTACCCTTGAATCTTTGTCTAGGGATCTACTTCTGGATTTCCTGACCCAAAAAAAGAATAAAAGGCAAAGGGAAGAGGTCTGAGAGAGGCTCTCTTGGGAATCCCAGGAGCCAGGGACACCTTTTTTTTTTTTTTTTAATAATTTTTTTTTTTTCAGAGATGGGGTTTTGCGATGTTGTCCAGTCTAGTCTCAAACTCCTGGACTCAGGCACTCCTCCAGTCTTGGCCTCTCCAATAGCTTGGACTATAGGCTCACACCATGCCTAGCTAATTTTATTTAATGTTATTTTATTTTTTGTGGAGATGGGGTCTCACTATGTTGCCCAGGCTGGTCTCAAACTCCTGGGCTCAAGCAATCCTCCTGCCTCAGCCTCCCAAAGCCCTAGGATTACAGGCATGAACCACCTCACCTGGCCTTCAGCTGTTTTTTAAAGATCCTTGCAATTGTTAACATGGGACAACATGCCAAAAATAGTTACAATGCTGCATATATTTAAAGTATTTTCCTGAAATAATTTACTCTTTTAACACACAATGCAATATAATTGTGCTTTTCAAAAGTTGACTAGAGGATTTATTTTTTAAATGCTTTGATTCATTTTGCAGGATGGGTGGCATGGGCCGATATGGAGGCATGATCTACTGTTGCATGAAGAAAGCTGTCTCCTTTTAAAACTGTCAGAGTAGCTCTTTGACTGTGTGTATGACCTTATTTGGAGATAATGTCATAAATCCATGTGGGAAACCCTCTGGGGAATGTAGGGTCTGGGTCAAATGGCCTTGCATTGAGAAACCAGGAAATTCACTTTTCAGCTCTTTTCCATATCTGTAAAGTGGGAATTACAGTCCCTATCTCACTGGTTTGCTGTGAGAAGTCAGTGAAACAATATTGGTAAAATGCTTAACTCAGAACCTGGCACTGGGGGTGATGAGTGTGTGTGTGTGTGTGTGTGTGTGTGTGTCCTGTTTCCTCTCCACCCCAACGCTTGCCTTTGAGATTAGAGGAGCTTGTTGTGTGGCTTCTTCAAAGTTCCCAGACTCTGGTAAGTGTCAGATCAGTGTCTGATGAAAGGCAGCTTGTAAATATAAAACGCTATTTTGATTGCAATAAAGCTTTATGCACAAAGTAAGAGAAATAACAGGAACAAAAATAAAGAAAAGAAAAAAGTTCAGGCTAGGTGAACAAGTCACCACGTTTCCTACCCAAACTGTGGCCTCTGGGATGGGTTGCTAGGGACAGACCTTGAGGCAGAGAAGACCACAGAGCTAAGGACCAGGGCCACAGGGCTTGAGGAATTAAGTCTATTCCTGCTGGGGGTGGGGAGTTCAGGAGACCAAAAATTTCTGTTTCTTGTTGATGACCTTGGGCAACTCTTCGACTCCGCTGGCCGCTCTTCTTCCCGCCCCCAGGTGGCGCTCTTTCCTCCTTCCTTCCCACCCCTCCTTTGGTGACTTCATCCACCATAGTGGTGCAGCCCTAGCTTCTACCTGGACAACTCCCAACTTTCCCTCCCATGCTGATCTCAATGACGTCTCCATGAAGCCCTTCTAAGTTTCACAGAGGTGGAAATGCATGATTGCACTTGTTATTTAAGGAGGCTTCCTGTGTGCCCTGCAGAGTCCTCGATATAGAATCTCAGTTATTCCTCAGGAAATCCTCACATGCAAGTGGTTTATTTGGGAAATGATCCCAGGAAACCCTGGCAGGAGAGATGGGAAGTGAGACAGGAAGGGAAGGCGGCCAGCAAAGGGGGCATGGGTGGATGCACAGGTCATAGAATGCTTGGAGAGACACGGCTTAGGAAGGAAACTCATTTGAATTTTTTTTTTGACTTTGGACCTGTGCTTTCAAATGTCTTCTCCCTTGCCTGGAACAGTGGCTTATGCCTGTAACCCAGTACTCTGGAAGGCCGTGCAGGAGGATTGCTTGAGGCCAGGAGTTTGAGAGTAGACTGGGCAACATAGTGAGACCTTGTCTCTATGAAAAAATCAAAAAACTTAGTGGGGCATGGTGGTGTGGACTTGTAGTCCCAGCTAGTTGGGAGGCTGAGGAGGGAGGATTGCTTGAGCACAGGAGTTTGAGGCTGCCGTGAGCTATGATTGTGCCACTGTACTGCAGCCTAGGAGACAGAGCAAGACTCTCTCTAAAAAAAGAAAGAGAGAGAGAGGGAAGGGAGAGAGAAAAGAAGGAAGGAAGGAAGGAAGGAGAAAGAAAAAGAAAGAAAAAGAAAGAAAGAAAGAAAGAAAGAAAAAGAAAGAAAGAAAGAAAGAAAGAAAGAAAGAAAGAAAGAAAAGCTCACTGTTAGAAAAAGAAGGTTGATACGGATAAAATAATGATAAATTCCAGGGGGATGAGCCTCCTAGCTCAGTCTCTCCTGGAGAAAAATATTTAACAGCACAGGTCCACCATGAAAAGAAATTAAAACAAATTTCATTCTTAAGCCAAACATATTCCAGAGAATCCATTTTAAGCCCTCTTGAACATTTATTGAAACCCCCTTCCATCTCCAACCCCAAAAGCTCCAAAGGACCTCACTTCTTGCTCCCCTTCCCAACCCCTGGTTCTCAGACTCCTCTTCCCTCTTCCCCATCTGTCCCATAAATATGATCCCAGCAAACGAGAATCCCTTCTTTTTATGAGCTAGAAAACTGACCAGTGACAGAAGATTTTTATTAACAGGAAGAGAGAGAGGACACTTTATTAATTTCAGTCCTGTCTGTTGTATATATGTGTGTCCTATAATAAATCATTTGTCTGACCCTCGTTTCTGGTTCCTAGGAGGAAGCTTCTAATCCTTGTAATTTCCCGAGTGATGGGATTGCCTGAGTTTATGCTAACAAGGTGACTTGGGACTGTGGCCAGCCACACCAGAAAGACCAACCGTGTGATTAGAGGGTTGGGACTTTGGGCCAGTGACATCAGCCTGATGAGGTCTGGGGAGTGGAGGGGTTGCTGGAGATTGAGTTTAATCACGTAGCCAATTATCTAGTCAATCTTGCCTACATAATGAAACCACAAAAAGACCTCTGAATGCTGAGACTCAGTTGAGCTCCCTGGAATGGGAGTCATGCTTCTGAGTGCTCAGAGGGTGACACAGAAGCTTTGTGAATTGAGCCCTCCCCTGGGTTTTTTTTGAGATGGTTCCTCCTTTATAATAAACAATTATAGAAAGTACAGTGCTTTTTTAGTGCTTTGAGTTGGTCTATGAGTTACTGAACCTGAGAGAGTAATGGGAGTCCCCGGATGTGTAGCCAGTTGGTCAGAAGTGTGGGTGGCCTGGGAGCCCTGGAGCCTGCAGTGGGTGCCTGAAGGGAGGACAGTCTTGTGGAAGCCTGTGCCCTTAACCTGGGAAACGGGACCCAAGTCCAGGTGGCTGGTGTCAAAACTGCATTGCCTTATACTGTGGCTCAGAGCGTATGACAGAGATGAGAATTTGTCATTTCTGCTTGGAGAAGTCAGTTTTTGGGGTGTGACTAATTTTTGCTCTGGGACCCAGATTTCACCCCCCTAGAGTTGAGAGTTCTGCCCTTGTGTTTTATTTTCTGCTTTTGGCTAGAGATGTGAATGAGGGCGAGAAAACTATTGCCTGGGAATTGAAAACCAGGCCACAATGAAGTGGGTCTCCCAAAGCCAAACGTCCTGTGTTTTCCTCTTACAGGGAGATTGGCAGGTGGGGTCAGAGGCTACGTGCATAAAGTGTCTCAATTTTCCTCCAGAGTTTGTGCTACTTAATGGCCCTGCATAAATACTTCTACAAGAGCCAACAAATTAATGACTCATAAGACCCTTTAAAGCATTGGAAGCAGCAAAGAAACTGAAAAGGAGATCTAATTTGTTTGGTTCAGGGTTATTGGTATCAAGCTGGGTTTGGTGTCTCTTGTTTACTCATTTGTTTCCAAAAATAAATTTTGGGAAAACAAACCATTAAGGATAAAAGATGTTCCAGTGTCCTTGAAACTGTTTTAGAAACAGGTAAAAAGGCGATAAAATATAAAATTTATTATGGCTGAGGGTTTTTCTAATGCCAAGCACAACAGCAGTAGACAGAAGCACAAACTGTGGACAATTGACCCGGGCTGGATCATGCCTTCCTCCCAATTTCCCAGGGCAGAGTGTCCCATTATGTAGAAATAAAAAAGAAATGCATTGGCCGGGCGCGGTGGCTCAAGCCTGTAATCCCAGCACTTTGGGAAGCCGAGACGGGCGGATCACGAGGTCAGGAGATCGAGACCATCCTGGCTAACACAGTGAAACCCCGTCTCTACTAAAAATACAAAAACTAGGCAGGCGAGATGGCGGGCGCCTGTAGTCCCAGCTACTCGGGACGCTGAGGCAGGAGAATGGCGTAAACCCGGGAGGCGGAGCTTGTAGTGAGCTGAGATCCCGCCACTGCACTCCAGTCCGGGCGACAGAGCGAGACTCCGCCTCAAAAAAAAAAAAAAAAGAAAGAAAGAAAGAAAGAAAGAAATGCATTGTGTCTAGAGCCTGGAATATGGGGTCCCCTGGGAATATTCATTTCAGTTATACAACAAATATTTATTAAGCCTAGATTGTGCCTGGCCTATCTTGAGCTACTTTTATTAGAAGCCTTCTCTCAGAGGCTTTAAATATCTCTACCACCCACATATAGCAGCTCCAATGTTTTGATGTCATACAAAATTAGGCCAGAGTCATACTTCCATCACCCACCAGCTCTGTGACCATGGACAACCTCAGCTTCCTCATTTGTAAAAACGAGTTGTAGTGGGTTAAACAGTTTCCTCCAAAAATTCATGTCTACTGGAAACTCAGAATGTGAGTGTATTTGGAAATAGGGTCTTTGCAGATGAAATTAGTTAAGGATCTCAAGGTGAAATCATTCTGGATTTAGGGTTGGCTGTAAATCTAATGATGGGTTTCTATATAAGAAGGGGAGAGGACACAGAGAGACATACAGAGAGAAAGACCATGCAAATATGGAGGCAGAGATTGCGGTGATGCATCTACAAGTCTGTGAACAGCAAGAAGCGGCAATGACCATCAGGAGCTAGAAGAGTCATGGAACAGATTCTCCTCCAGAACCAGAAGGAACTAACCCTCCTAACACCTAGATCTGAGACTTCTGGCCTCCAGAACTCTGCAAGAATACATTTCTGTTGTTTTGAGCCACACAACTTGTGGTCATTTTTTTTTTTTTTTTTTTTACAGCAGCCCTAGGAAACTAATGCACTACTCCAAATAGAATTATGGCCTAGTAAATGAAAAGATGGATGCCAGCATTTGATGGATGCAGACATTCAACCAGTGCTAATTCTTCTTTCCTTTCTAGGCTGATTGAATAGGTAACATTGGAGCTATGGGTTAGTTTTCAACTTCATCTATCATCTTCCTGATTTATTCATTGAAAAAGGTTTGAATGTAGTAGGCTCAACCTTTTTGCCCCAGTTTGGGTATCTGCTTTTGAGGTTTCCCATTTATTTTTGTGTATGTAGCAGACATTATTGGTGCCCTGCCTACAGGCCCTCAGCTCTCCTCATTTTTATGCACGTGGACTCACACAGTGGAGTAACCGCAGCGGCTGCAACCCTTCCTGAGAGCTCTCTCTGACTGTTGGCACCTGCTTGGCTCACACATGGGACAGAAAGTTGAACACCTCCTCCTCCCACAGGAACATCCTTCAACCAATGACCGATGGGAATCAGTGCAGACATTTCCCAGCTCCCTTGCTCACAGCTGGGATGAGTCCGAGCCACGTGTCACCCTGTTTTCCGGAGTCCCCAGCAGGACCGAGCTTCACTCTCCCACAGCAGTGAGCTGCTTGGTAACCCACACATTACTAGGTTTCTTCCTGTGTTAGCTTCCTGTGGCTGCCATAATGTAAGACCACAAACTTGGTGACTTGAAACAGTAGATATTATTCCCTCCTTGTTCTGGAGGCCAGAAGTCCAAAAATCAATATTGCTGAGCTGAAATAAGTGTCTACACAGCCATGCTCCCTCAATAGTCTCTAGAGGTGAAGCTATTCCTAGCCTTTTCCAGTTTCTGGTGGCTGTTGGCTAATCCTTGGAGTTTCTTGTTTTGTGGCTGCATCACTCCAGTTTCTGCCTCCTTCTTCAACTTGCCTTCTCTTCTGTTATGCAACAAATATTTGTTAAGCCTAGATTGTGCCTGGCCTACCTTGAGCTACTTTTACTAGCTCAAGCGATCTTCCTGTCTTAGCCTCCCAAAGTGCTGGGGTTACAGGTGTGAGCCAACCACACCTGGCGCCCTGGTAGGTCCTTCATCAAGGTGGAGAAGGGTGAAGATTTCTGTAGTCAAATCTCTATTTCCCTTTTATAAGGATACACGTGATAGTATTAAGGACTCATTCAGATAATCCTGGATAATCTCCCTACCCCAAGGACTTCAATTTAATCACATCTGCAAAGTCCCCATTTTTTCCACTTAAAGTGTATTAGGTCATTTTTGTATTGCTATAAAGAAATACCTGACACTGAGTAATTTATAAGAAAAGAGGTTTAATTGGCTCATGGTTCTGCAGGCTGTACAGGAAGCACAGCAGCATCTGCTTTTGGGGAGGCCTCAGAAAGCTTCCAATCATTGTGGAAGGTGAAGGGGGAGGAGGCGTCTCACATGGTGAAAGCAAAAGGAGTTGGGGGAGGTGCCACCCACTTTTAAATGACTAGATCTCACAAGAACCCACTTACTATGTGTATTAGTCTGTTCTCATGCTGCTAATAAAGACACACCCAAGACTAGGTAATTTATAAAGAAAAAGAGGTTCAATGGACTTACAGTTCTACAAGGCTGGGGAGGTCGCACAATCATAGCGGAGGGGAAGAAAAACACGTCTTGTAATGAGGCAGGCAAGAGAGTGTGTGCAAGGCAACTCCCCTTTATAAAACCATCAGGTCAAAAAAATTGTGTGCTGTAAAATAATTATGCAGTATCCATACAATGGAATATTACTCAGCCATCAAAAGGAGAGATGCACTGACACACGCTACAATGTGGATCATGAGACTTATTCACTATCACCAGAACAGCATAGGGAAGACCCACCCCGATGATTCAATTACTTCCACCAGGTCCCTCGCATGACACATGGGAATTATGGGAGCTATAATTGAAGATGAGATTTGGGTGGGGACACAGTCAAACCATATCGCTATGGCAAAGACAGCACCAAGGGGATGGTGCAAAACCATTCATGAGACATCCACCCCTGTGATCCAGTTACCTCCCGCCAGGCCTCACCTCCAATACTAGGGATTACATTTCAACCTGAGATTTGGGTAGGGACAAATATCCAAACTATATCATATGGTAACATTCATAGGTTTCAGGAATTAAGATGTGAACATCTGACCCACCACACTCCCCTTTCTCTCCTTACTTCCTATTCACCTATCAATGCTTCCTGGGGATCAATTTCCCAATAAACTCCTTACTCTCAACTCTTTGCCCCCAGCATGTGCATCTGGAGGGACCTCACCTCGGACTGTATCATTTCATAGGGAATGAGAGCCAACCTTTCAAGGAATCATTTATTAATTTGTTTTACTCACATTCCACTAGCAATTGTACTTACATGAGTCTGAACAAGGTTGTCAAATTCTATGAGGGTTGTTGATTAGCTCACAACCATAATGCCAAGTTGGAGACAGTGATTGGCTTGAATAGGCTTTTGAGTGGTAATAACCCAAGAAAAAGAAATGAAGGAGAAACCTACTGGGGATTCTCACTGCTACTTGAAATATCTCTCAGCCTCACTCTGTGATTTATGATTTGATAGATCTAGCAAGAGAGAAGTTGGGGTGGGAGAATCACAGACCCTCATAGCTGTGGATGGTCACTTGCAGTGGGTTGGGAGGGTAGGTGGTGAAATCTTAGGAACAGATGACACAGGTGAACTCTTCCTGGTAGGTACTTTTTTTGTTTGTTTGTTTCTGTTTTTTCTTTAAGAGACAGGGTCTTCCCGTTTTCCAGACTGGAGCACACTGGTGCAATCATAGCTCCCTGCAGCCTCTACCTCCTGGGCTCAAGCAATCCTCCTGCCACAGCCTCCTGAGTAGCAGGGACTACAGGTGTTCACCACCATGCCTGGCAAATTTTTTATTTTTGTAGAGATGGGGGTCTCACTACATTGCCCTGGCTGGTCTTGAACTCCTGGGCTCAAGTGATCTTCCCACCTCAGCCACCCCCTCCCCAAAGTGCTGGGATTAAAAGGTGTGAGCCATTGTGCCCAGCCCCCTGGTAGGTCCTTCACCAGGGTGGAGAAGAATGAGAGCAACTCTAGTTTCTGGGAGCTCTGTCATCTGTGCACCAACGTCAAGGTCAAGACTCCCTGGTTAAGGCTTTCAGCTTTCACTGGAGGGGCTGAAAGGCAATGCACTCTGCTTGGAGATATTTACTTGTTTATTCACTTGATTGTTCAATCATTAATTCATTCATTCATTCCTTTTCCCTTCTGTTAAGCAAGTACCTATTGAATACCTGCCCTGTGCCCGGCAGTGGGGGCTCCTGTAGATCCGAGGAGAGAGAACCAGGGAAGGTTGTCCTGAGGAAGTGACATTCAAGTAGAGATCCCAAGGAGTGAGTTAGCCAGGCCAGGAGCAGAGGGAGCCAGAGAGCATCTCCCGGCAGAAGACCTCTGAGAAATACCTTGAGGCAGAAGAGGAAAGACCTTGGAGGGCTGGGAGGGGCAGGGAAAACAAAGAGTCCAGTTTTCTTGAGCACCACGATGACTGGAGGTCAGAGCTGGAGATCCAGGCAGGGGCCAGCTCTGGAGCTCTGTTGAGGGGTTTGCATCATTCAAAACTCAGTGGAAAGTCACAGGAGGTCTGGGAGAGAGAGACAAGAGCTGATGGATGTTTTAAGAACATCACTCGGCTGGTCACGGTGGCTCACGCCTGTAATCCCAGCACTTTGGGAGGCTGAGGTGGGTGGATCACGAGGTCAAGAGATGGAGACCATCCTGCCCAACGTGGCGAAACCCTGTCTCTACTAAAAATAAAAAATTAGCTGGGTGTGGTGGTGCATGCCTGTAATCCCAGCTACTCAGGAGGCTGAGGCAGGAGAATCACTTGAACCTGGGAGGCAGAGGTCGCAGTGAGCCGAGATCGCGCCACTGTACTCCAGCCTGGTGACAGAGTAAGACTCCATTTCAAAAAAAAAAAAAAAAAAAATCACTCACCCTGGTCACTACCTCCTGAGTGCTCCAGGAAGGGTGAGGGCAGGAACCGGTGAGGCTGCTGTGAGCATCTGGGTGTGATGTGGTGGGAGCTGGATGCACGGCACTTTGGCTGCATTATCTGTGATGGGCTGAGTGCTATCCCCTGCAAATTCCTCTGCTGAAGCCCTAACTCTCAGTACCACAGAATGTGACCACATTTGAAGAGAGGGTCTTTAAAGAGGGGATTAAGGTAAAATGAGGTCATTGGGGTGGGCTTTAATCCAATCTGCCTGATGTCCTTATGAGAAGAGGAGATTAATACCCATTTATGCCTAGTGTTCCATTACTGGAACACTAAGCATGTGAGAATTATTTATATCCTACTGCTCAAGGTCATCGCAGGGGTCTGATTGCAAAAATTCAAAAAAATTGCAACCTCAGACATAAATGGGTTAAGAAACAGACCCACACAAAGGGATGCCCATAGGAGGATGTGGGGAGAAGACGGCTGTCTGCAAGCCAAGGAAGGAGGCCTCAGGAGAAATCAACCCTAGCGATCGATATCTTGATCTTGGATTTTCAGCCTCTAGAACTGTGAGAAAATAAAACGTCTGTTGTTGAAACCACCCTGTTCGTGGTGCTTGTTAGGGCAGCCTGAGCTGACTCATGCACCCTGTGTGAGCTAAAATTGGGCCAGCCCAGGTGATCCAGCCTCTCTCCTTCTCCTCCTGCTTCGTCCAAATGTCCTAGCACCTCTCTATTGTTCACAGTAGCCTCTTAGCCATAAAGGACATATCTCCCATGGACTTGCCTGCTGGAGCATCCTCCCACCAGCAGACAAGTTCTGGTCTCTGGAAAGCCTGTTGGCTCTCTGTCCTCTGCCGCCTGCCTCCCGGAATTATCATGCACTGACTCTTTCCAGATGAACTCATTGAAAAATTCTGAACTACCCCTCTGCTGCCCCAAGTCGCCTACACACTTACGGCAATTCCCCAACCAAACGAATGTCACTTTTACATTATGCAGACAGACCAAATTAGCATTTAGCAGAGAAAGGGATTTCTCCTTTTTTTTTTTTTTTTTTTTTTTTTTTTGCAAATCATATAACTCTAAATTACCTTCAATTTCCTAAATGGAATTTGGCTCGAGATTCACTCTGGTATGGAGTAGTCTGTAATGAGATTATATTATGTTTGGAGGAAAACATTCAAATGACCAAGATAATTAATTTTGCATAACAACCAACATATAGCAAGCTCCAGAGCCTGGAACTCAAAGCCTGCAACCTGCAGGGGCCCCTGGGGGTGATCAGGCTTCTTTCAAAATACAGCAACAAAGGTCATTCTGGGGACCCGTGCAATGCCCGGGTTTTAAACCTGGAGATGTCAGGTTCTTTCTCTTCTGGCTACTCTCTTCATATTTTCTCAGCAGCTGTCATTTGCTGTAGGAGCTGTCCTAGGTTTGGAAAGACAAAAGAAGCCCCATGGCTCAATAGAACATTCTGGAAGAGCTTCACTGGGAGGAATTTTTTAAGAACCGTCCCTAAGATTTCAAAACGTTTGGTGCTGTTTCAGGGCCCAGCTGATGCGAGGGTGGTGTGTGTGTGTGTGTGTGTGTGTGTGTGTGTGTGTGTGTGTGTGTG